>NC_080793.1:85653958-85711458 GCF_028018385.1 Neofelis nebulosa | reverse complement strand
AATATAGCCACAGAAACAAGAATAAGACTAGAAGGAGGTTTCACATTAGAAGCAATAAAAAGTGGGAAAAAATACAAGGACATCTTTAAAAATAACTGTCAACAAAGAATTCCAAACCCAGCAAAAATGCTTCAAAAATTGAAGACAAAAAAAAGACATTTTCTGACATAAACAGGCTGAGATGAATCATCACCAGAAGACCAGAACTATTAAAAATACTTAAGGAAGTCCTTTAGGCATAAGTAAATTATACTAGGTAGAAATGTGGATCTAGGCAAAAGAAACAAGTGTTCAGGAAATAGTAAATATATACATAAATATAAAAGACTTTTTTCTCATTTGAATTCCCTGAGAAGATGACTAGTCAAATATCATTCAAAGCAACAATAACAATACTGAGATTTTTAATATACATACATGATAAATATTTTATATTATATATATATTTTTTATATAAGTATATAAAATATATATATATAAATAATTCTGCATTCAGTGATAAAAACAGTATTTGTAATATTGCCAAAAGAAAATTAAGTAGTAGTGTACTTTTGTATGGTTATTATCCTGATGTGAAGTAATGTAGTATGTTAGGCAGCAGATGAATATTATATACACCGGAACAACTACTGAAAAATAATACAAAAATTACATATAAACCAACAAAGGAAATACAATGGAATTACAAAAAGATTTAATTTATGCAAAACAAAGAAAAGCTACAAAAAAACAGATGGTCCATTCAGGAAACATGTGGCAAGATGGCAGATTTAAACACAATCATATTGATAATTACATTAAGTGTAAGTGACCTACATGTTTCAACCAAGCGCACAGATTCCCAGATTGATAAAAAAGAAAGAATATTATGCATCTACATTAAAACATTTTAAAATATAAATACAGACTAATTTAGAAAGTAAAGTAATAGAAAGAAATATACCATATCAAAGGAAAGATGGAGGAACTGTATGAGTATCAGACAAAGTAGATTTCAGAGGGAATAGAGAAGAACACTTCACAGTAATAAAGATATCACTTTACCTTAAAAGCATATGTACTTAACACAACTTTAAAATACAGTAAGCCAATAACTGATAGAAGTGAAAGAAAAAAGAGATAAATTCAAAAGCTGATAGGTATAGAAGTCAATGCTTCTGACTCAATAATTGATAAAAAAAAAAAAAAAAGCAGACAGGAAATCAGTATGGATATAGAAGACTTGAACAACACAATCAGTCAACCTGACATTTATTGAACACTATATGTAATAGATATTATTTTCAAGTGCATCCAAAACATTTAATAACAAAAGAGACCAAAGTCTGAGTCACAAAACAAGCATTAACAAACTTAAAAGTATTCAATAATACAAAGTATATTGTCTGATCACAATATAATTAAAAGTCAGTAACAGAAATGTACACAGAAAACCTCAAATATTTGAAAATTAAATGACACATTTCTACATAACCCATGGATCAATGGATAAATGAAAAGGGAATCAGAAAATATTTGAACTCCATGGAAATGCACACACACATATCTAAAGTTGCGGAATACAGATAAAGCAGTATTTATAAGAAATTGTATAGTATCAAATGCCTTTATTAGAAATGAATAAATACCTCAAGTCAATTACTTATGCTTCCACATTAAGAAACTAGATGGACAGTGATATCACAAAGATGGTGAAATAAGTCATTCCTGACTTCACTGCCCCTCACAAAAACAACTAGTAATCTCAGAACTGAATCTATAGCCTCAATTGGGTAGGGAACTAAGATAGCATTTCTATCCAACTTTTCTTAGCCAGAGGCACACCCCCACCCCATCCACATCTTCAAAACTCAAATAGTTGCCTTGCCAAAAAAAACCCAAAACAAAACATAATAGCAGGCCACACTTGCCCAAGGACATTACAAGGAGACACATCCAGAAACTCAAACTGAGTTGAATGGTGAAGAAGAGTCTTTGCCAAAACAAATGTGTAAAATCTGAAAAAGGAGCTTGATTACTCAAATACACATACACCAATGTAAGGAATAAGTGGCATAAAAAAAATCAGGTAACTAATAAAGCTCCAATAGCTGATCCTAAGGAAATGGAATCACTGAACTGTTATACAAAGAATTCATAATAATCCTCTTAAGAACATTTCATGAACCACAAGAAAACAGAGATAACTAAATGAAATGAGGAAAACACATGGGTGAAATCTAAAGTTTGAAAAGGATAAAGCAACCATTAAAAACAAAGAAACAAACGAACAAATCCTAGAGTTGAAAAATACAATAACTGAACTGAAGAAATCAGTTAAAGACTTTCAAAAGTAGATTCAACCACATCGAAAAAAGAATCAGAGACCTGGAGGATAGAAGAAATTACCCAGTCAAATTACCCAGTCAAAGGAGCAAAAAGCAAAAAAGAATGAAAAAGAGTAAAGACAGCCTACAGAAAAAGCAGACAGAAAATCAGTATGGACATAGAAGACCTGAACAACACAATCAGTCAACAGCCGACATGAACTATGGGACAAAATAAAAGAATATTCCCATTGTGGGAATTGCAGGAGAAGAGAAAGGGATAGAAAGGATATTTCAAACAATAGCGCTGAAAACTTCCCAAACTTGGGGAGAGAAATAGATACCAAAATCTATGAGGCCCAAAGGATCCCCGAAAGGTTGGACCTGAACAGGGCTACACCAAGACGCATTATCATTAAATTGTCAAAAGTTAAAGACAAAGAAAGAATTTAAAAAGCAGAAAGAGAAAAAATAGAAGTTCACATGTAAGGTAACACCCATGAGACAACAAGCAGATTTCTCAAAGGAAATTTTTCAGGACAGGAGAGAATGGAATGACATATTCAAAATATTAAAAGAAAATAACTATCAACGAAGAAATCTAGACCTGAAAAAGCTGTCAGAAACAGAGGAAGGATAAAGGCTTTCCTGAACAAACAAAAGATGAGGGAGTTCATTACCACCAGACCTGCCTTACAATAAATACTAAAGGGAGTTCTTTGAGAAGAAGTTATACAATGCTAATTAACATCATAAAAACATAAAAAAGGTAGCATAAATCTCACTGGTAATGGTAAATATACATCCATAGTTGGATTCTGCTATGTAATAATAGGGGTGCATAATTCACTTACAACTCTAGTTTAAAAAATGAACACAGTAAAAATAACTGTAACTATAATAACTTATTATTAGGTACACAATATAAAAAATGTGTGAATTATAAAACAATAATCTAAAATGTGAGAAGGAAAGAAAAGTAAAAGTATAAAGTTTACCAATTCTAGTGAAGTTATTATCAGTTTTAAATAGGGTGTCATAAAAAATAAAATAGGGTTTATAAGTTTAAGATATTTTATGTAAGCTGCGAGAGGATCCTATAATAATTACACAAAAGAACATAATAAAAGCCAAAACATACTGCTAACAAAAGACTTCAACACACACACACACACACACACACACAAGACAGGAGGATAAGAAACAAGGAACAATGGATCTGCAAAACAATCAGCATATACATTAAAAATTGGCAATACTAAGTCCTGACTCATCAATAATTACTTTAAATAAAAATGGATCAAATTCTCCAATTTATTTATTTTTTAATTTTTTTTTAACGTTTATTTATTTTTGAGACAGAGAGAGACAGAGCACGAATGGGGGAGGGTCAGAGAGAGAGGGAGACACAGAATCCAAAACAGGCTCCAGGCTCTGAGCGGTCAGCACAGAGCCCCATGCGGGGCTCGAACTCACGGACCGCGAGACCATGACCTGAGCCGAAGTCGGCCGCTTAACCGACTGAGCCACCCAGGCGCCCCCAAATTCTCCAATTTAAAGACATAGAGTAGCTGAATGGATTTAAAATTAAAAAGTTCCAACAATATGTTGCCTTTAAGAGACTCACTTTAGCCTACAAGAGACACAGACAGACTGGAGGGATGGAAAAAACATTTCAAACAAATGGTAACCAAAAAAGCAGGGGCAACTATATTTATATCAGACAAAAAAGACCTTAAACTAAAAATGATAAAAAGAGACAAAGAGACAAAGAAGGTCATTATATAATGATAAATGGGTAAATACATCAAGAAAATGTAACAACTGTAAATATTTATGTGCCCAACTTAGAAGCACCTAAATAAAGCAAAAACTAACATAGCTAAAAAGAGAAATAAACAGTAGTACAGTAATAAAGTACAGCAAGTTAAACCCAAAGTAAGGAAGAAAAAGGAAACTTTTTAAAAAGCAGAGCAGAGGGGCACCTGGGTGGCTCATTCAGTTAAGCATTCGACTTTGGCTCAGGTCATGATAAATATTTTTTAAAAAACAGAGCAGAGGGGCGCCTGGGTGGCGCAGTCGGTTAAGCGTCCGACTTCAGCCAGGTCACGATCTCGCGGTCCGTGAGTTCGAGCCCCGCGTCGGGCTCTGGGCTGATGGCTCAGAGCCTGGAGCCTGTTTCCGGTTCTGTGTCTCCCTCTCTCTCTGCCCTTCCCCCGTTCATGCTCTGTCTCTCTCTGTCCCAAAAATAAAATAAAAAACGTTGAAAAAAAATTAAAAAAAAAACAGAGCAGAAATCAACTAAACAGAAAACAAAATAGATAATACTAATGAACTTAAAAGTTGTTTCTAAAGATCATTGTACTGGATAAACCTCTCACAAGCTGATAATGAAAAGTAGAAAGAAGATGCAAATTTAAATGATCAGAAACAAGAGAAAGGACACTACTACACATTCTACATACATTGAAATGTTAATTAGGGAATATTATGAAGAATTTCTGAAAATAAGTCCAACACCTCGATGAAATTGACAAAGTCCTTGAAGGAGACCAGCTACCAAAGGACAGCACAAAACAAGTCAGTAACCTGAAAAGTCTGTACCTAATAATGAAACTGAATTCATATTTTTTAAGTTTGCCAAAAAGAAAACTGAGCAGAGATGGCTTTACTAGCATATTCTTGAAAACATTTAAATAATAATCCAAATCCCATTGAAACTATTCTAGGAAATACCACAGAAGGAACCTTTTCCAATTCATTGATGAGACCAGCATTGCCTTGACACCAAAACCAAAGAAATTACAGGAAAACAACTGAATAGTATCCCTCGTGAATATATATGCAAAAGGCTTTATGAACATTTAGCAAATTGAACCCATCCCAGTAATTCAAGGTAGGTTTACCATTTGGAAGTCCATCAGTGTAATTCTCCACATTAAGAGTCAGAAAAAGAAAATACATATAAGCAGCCCAAGTGATTCATAAACTGGATTTGAAATATTTAACATTTACTTACAATAAAAAAAAAATCAGGAATAAAGGGAAACTTTCTCAATTTGATAAAGGGCATTCACAAATAACCTACAGCTAATATTATACTTAATGGGTAAAAACTGAATGTTTTCCTTCTTAGATAAAGAACAAGATAAGGGTATCCTGCTTTCATTATTTCCATTCAGCATTATGCTGTAAATCATGGCCAGAGCAAAAAAGAATGAATGAATTAATGAATGAATGAATAGATAAATAAATAAATGGAATACATATTAGAAAGGAAGAATTCAAACTGTCTTCATTCACAGAGGACACATCTATCTATGTAAAAAATCCTAAGGAATTTTCAAAAAGGATCCCAGAAATGAAAAGTGAGTTTAACAAGATCTAGTATACTAGATAAATATTTAAAAACAAGTTTCTATGTATTAGCCACAAATAACCACAATTTGAATTTTTAAAAATATCATTTATATTAGCATTAAACTTAAAATAAAAATGAATATATTTAACAAAATATGCATAAGTCATACTCACAGAAAATTGCAAAATATTGCTGAGACAAACTAAACAAAGGTAGAGCTATATCATTTTCACCATGAGAAGGTTGTTTTATTTTTAAGGTGTGTGTTTTCTCCAAATTGAACTACAGATTCAGTGCATTCCCAAACAAAATGCCAACTAACTTTTGTAACAATTTAAAAGCTAAAGCTAAAATTCATATGGAAACCCAAGGGATCCAGAATAGACAAACTTATTTTAGAATGAAGAAGAAAGATGAAAGACTCACACTAATTTCAATGCTTAACTCTAAAGCTAAAGTAAGACAGCTTAGTATTGGCATAATGCATACAGATCAATGAAAGAGAAAGCCCAGAAATAAATCCACACATATGTTAACAATCAGTATTCAGCAATGTGCCAAAATAATTCAATTGGAAAAGGATTTTGTTTTCAACAAATTGCATTGGAATGACTGTACCTTTATATTAAAATAAATTAAACCTCACCTCATACAATACCTCAGGATATATCATATACCTAAATTAAAGAGCTAAAAACTTAAAACTTCTACAAGAAAACAGAAAAAAAAAAAGACTGGGAAACTTTGGTTTGGCAGAGATTTCTGAAATAAGACATGAAAACCATGAAATATACAAGAAAAGTTAATGAGTTATACTTCATCAAAATTAAAAACTTTACTTTTCAATTAAGAAAATGGCAGACTAGACAGATAGGTGTTTGCAAAATGCATACACTTTCAAAAGTTACTTGTATTCAGAATCCATAAAGACCTCTGACAACTCAAAAATAGTAAAACAAACAATTACAAAAACTGGGAAACAGATTTGAATACTCTACACTCTTATTGGCAGGTGGCAAATAAGCATATGAGAATACGCTCAACGTCACTAGTCATTAGAGAAATGCGAATAAAACTATAATGAGATATCATACCCATTCATTAAATATGGCTAATATTTAACATACTGACAACATCAAATGCTATAAGGTGAGGCAACTGAAAGTATTCTACATTGGGGCGCCTGGGTGGCGTAGTCGGTTAAGCGTCCGACTTCAGCCAGGTCACGATCTCGCGGTCCCTGAGTTCGAGCCCCGCGTTGGGCTCTGGGCTGATGGCTCAGAGCCTGGAGCCTGCTTCCGATTCTGTGTCTCCCTCTCTCTGCCCCTCCCCCGTTCATGCTCTGTCTGTCTCTCTCTGTCCCAAAAATACATAAAAACAAAAAACAAAAAAAAAAAACGTTGAAAAAAAAGAAAGTATTCTACATTGTTGATGAGAATGAGTAACAAGACAAGCAATTTGGAAAGCAGTCGGACAGTTTCTTATCAATTGAAACACACACTTAACCTAAGACCTAGCAATTCCACGTCTAGGTATTTACTTAAGAGAAATGTAAATATACTGAACGCATGTACACAAAGACTTGCGTGTGCATGTGCGGAGCAGTTTTATTTCCAGTACCAGCAACTCGAGTAATCTCAAATGGCCATCAACTTGTGGATAGAAAAAGTCTGCATCCATAAAATGGGATTATTCAATCATCAAGAAAAAGGCACAAACTAATGATGCTTTCAGCAATATGGATAAATCTCAAAAACATAATGCTAAGTTGAAAAAAATCTAGACACAAAAGACTACCTATTACATGATACTGTTAGTTTAAAATTTTAGAAAAGGCAAAACTATAGTGAAAAGAAAAGAGGGGGGGGGGAGAAAACAGTGATTGTCAGAGATCAGGAGTTGGTAGAAGGGCAGGGACCAGGGAATGATGAAATATTCTGTAACATCATAGCAATGGTGGTGACGTAACACTTTACATTTGTCAAAACTCACTGAATTCATACTTTATTTTTTTTATATTTTTTTAGGTTTTTATTTATTTTGAGAGAGAGGGAAATGGAGAGGGAAGGTATGTGCATGAGCAGAGGCAGGGCAGAGAGAGAAAGAAAAATCCCAAGCAAACTCCACACTCAGTATAGAGCCCCACACGGGGCTTGATCTTAAAACTGTGAGAGCACAACCTGAGCCAAAATCAAGAGTTGGATGCTTAACTGACTGAGCCACCCAGTGGCTGAATTCAGATCCCCTGAATTCACACTGTAAATTCATGAAGTTTATTATGGATGAATTATATCTCAAGAAAGCTAACAAAAATAATTGTCTTTATCCATAAGTCCCAGAATCTGTGTGTATATGCATGTGTGTGTGTATAAAACAAACTGAATCTCAGAAGTAAAAACAGGATATTTGAAATTCCATTACCAGGTGTTTAGACCCTGCTATAAATTCAAAAACTGTCTTCCAAAGTTGCTAATTAGAAATATTTGAGGTCATTACGCATTGTTAGAAATTCAGAACTTTATCTCCTAAGCAAAATTAATTCTACTTGTTTTTTAATTCTGTTAAAGCTGTGTGAGATACACAAAAACAGAGTGAAGGACAAAGGAACTAAAATTCTCAGTGAAAACTATGTGTTAAGTTCTTTCAATGTATTTACCACCTCATTTAATCTTCCCAAGAACTCTGAAAGTTAGGCTCAGCTATCATCTCAGGGATATCCAGCGGCTATAGACATGGAAGTGATTCAAGTTCAAAGTCAACGTGACTCTAAACTATTCCATCTAGCCCTTATTTTCACACAAACACACACACACACACACACACACACACACACACACACACACACAATTTATTGTCCAGTTAGCTAACATACAATGCATACAGTGCAGTTTTGGCTTCGGGAGTAGATTTCCATATTCATCACTTACATACAACACCCAGGGCTCATCCCAACAAATGTCTTCCTTAATACCCATCACCCATTTTCCCCTCCCCCTCCGACTAACCCTCAGTTTCAGAGACATCACCACAAGTTTCAGCCCTTACTTTCTAAATGCAGGAAGATGGAGTTTTATTACAAGTTCATGTAAGATCTGACAGATACATCTACATTTAGAGAATTTCCAAATGCCCCCAAGTAAAGAGCAGGCTTTTCTATGTTCCATTTTCCAAGCATTATGTTGGCCACTTTGTCATATCTCATTTAAGCCTTTTAACAATCCAATGGGTTAAACATTGTTATTCCAGTCATTTTGCAGGTGAAAATAGTGATGCTTATATCTTATACCAAACACTGTGTTCTTTCAACATCAGTCACTGTTCACGTTCATAACTGATCCTCAGTAGATTTAGTGTCTATAATTTCTCATGAGAACCAGCAACCATTGGTTTCTGACTACAAGTCCAACACTTAAAAACCATGTGCATATCCAACACCATGATTCCTCTGTATTGAGCCCTCCCCATGTTCCCAATCAGGATTCTGCCATGCATGTCTCTTGCCTATGTTTATTTTAAAGCCAGCTCTTCCTTCTTTTTGTTTTTAATGTTTTCTACTGAATGCTAGCATTAATTGCCAGTACTATGCCACGGATAGAATTTCCTATCTATCTGAAACTCTTCGTCTTCCCTTAGTTCCAGGGATCCTGCAGGTGGGTAAGAGTGGAACTCCATTTAATGCAATGGCTAAGTCCTAAAGTCAGGGCATGAGAAAATAATTTGCATAATATCAAAATATCTCTTGGAAAATTCTTCGGAAGGGGTAACATTGCAAGCAAATGTACAACCTTCTAATAAATCCTCCCAGCTATCTGTGGAAAAGAAATCACCATTTCCTTGATTGAGTTGTACATACAGTAGTTGCTTCCATTAAGGGCTCATTTGACACATAAACACATATCTTTATATTTAATGAGTGCAGCAATTTTCTTTAAGAAAGTTACATGGGATTTTTCTTCCTTCTTTAGCTCACTGAGTAGAATGGTAACTGGAATCACCTGCAATTATTGTTATCTTTTGTCCTCTGTCTCCCTCCCTCTTTTCATTTTAAACTTTAAACAGCAATAATGGCTGAGTGTGCCCACATTGAGTGTGTTTATAATGAAATGCCCCTACATAGACATGTAAAGAGCACAGTAAAACCTTGGTCTCTGAGAGTAATTTGTTCCGGAAATATGCTTGTAATCCAAAGAACTTGTATATCAAAGCAAATTTCCCCAGAAGAAATAATGGAGACTCAGATGATTCATTCCACAACCCAAACTATTCATATAAAAATGATTACAATATTGTACTATAATATAAAATAAAGAAAATCCAAAGTACAAAGAAAAATAAATTAACCTGCACTTATCTTTGAAAACCTTTGTGGCTGGTGTGAGGGAGACAAGAGAAAGGAGTGTTATTGTGTAGGAGGGCTTTCGCTATTACTAATGGAATCACTGCTACATATTGGCTCAATGGAATCTTTTTCTGCATGGAGGCCATTGTATACACTTACATAGATCTTGACTACAGTACAGTATTAATAAGCTCTTGTCATATACTGTATTTAATGTAACTGGCAATAAGGCAGCAGAGGAAAGGGTCTATATCTGCAGGCAGCCTGACCTAGAATGAAGCAAAGCATTCCTAAGCTGACTCTTGGATGGAAAAACCAGAGGAACATCCATGGGTGCTTTGAAGTGACCAAAAATATACTAATGCCAGTTGTGGACACCTTCCAACATTCTGAAAAATCTGCCAAACACCACGACCTGAGACCAAGCATCAGAGCATGGAAGACAATCACCCACAATCCCACAGACAGAAGGAGAGAGAGAGAGAGAGAGAGAGAGAGAGAGAAGAATCATTAGGCTCATTGTAATCATGTGATGTTCACCATCATGTACTACTCATATTGCAGACATCACTCATTTACCAAGTTTAAATTTATTAGAAATGTTTGTTCATCTTGCAGAACACTCACAGAACAAATAACTTGCAATCTAAGGTTTTACTGTATATTGTAAAATCCCTGGTTAGTGTGCAGCCCAACATTTTGGTTTTATGGAAGACCGGTGTGTTTCTTTTGCCCATCTCTGTGCAACAGTTTTCCAAAGGACTGGAGTTCAACATGATTGAGATCACTATGTCTAAGACTTACCAGCAAACTATTATTCCAGCCTCTCCTTCCCACACTCTAGGACAAGAGTGAGTGACATCACCACCTCATGGATAAACCCCTGATCCCCCTTGAGACATGATTTGGGGACCTATGGTCTCATGTTCCTCATTCATAAAGCAGTAGGAGATAAACCACTGATGATTAATTTTGGTTAAATAAAAATACATCTATTTTAAGCGTGTATTAAAGACTTATTCATTTTCCCCAAACTTTTGGGTCTTTCTTGAAATCATCATCAGGTTTCTCCAAAGTCCTAGCCCCTCTCACTCTTTAAAGCATTCCTCCCCCCAACCCTTTGAAGGCAATTTAATCCATGTGTTTCTGATTGGCTTTCTCTTAAAACATCAGGGTATTTTTTTTCCTAAGTGGTATATGGTATCCAAGAAACCTTAAAATATGCTTCCACAGAAGGTTTGTTTTGTTTTCCCTGTTTGAAACCTGGAAATTATTCTTAGCCAAATAAAAACTTACTTAGGCACCAAGAGGTTTGAGCTCAGGGTGAAACATCCACATCCATGAATTTTGAATAGGTCCTAAACCTGGCACACTCTGTTCTGTATCTGGCCCATACAGCCATTAGTTAGAAAAGACAGTCCCTTGATTAAATGAATTGTGATCTCTAAATAAAATGAAAATGTTGACCAGCGCAGCTAATGATAAAACACTGAATGTCATCACATGGAAAAGGGAAAGATCCAAACTCCTTCTCAGAAGTTTTGTATCAGCTATGGGTGTTATTTAAGAAGCATACAGGCCACTTGCTTTGTTCCCAGAAACCAAATACTAGAACTTCAGAGGATTCACCTAAGCCCTTTGTCAAATATTCGTGATCATAAAATTCCAGAAAATGGGGCTGAGAGCTTCTAAGTTCATTAGATGCAATCCCATGGTATTATATAGTATGATTCTCACATCGATTCTATCACCCTGCTTAGTTTCCTGTGGATTCAGCAATGAGCTCTAGAAGAGCTATGTGTGCAAAGGAGAAAATTCTTCTTTCAGTGTTCTTCCCTGCAGTCTCAAGCATAATGTACATTTTTCTAGTTGTACCCAACAAGCTGGTTGTGACCACCTTCACCATCCACTCTCTCAAAAAACAAGGCTTGCTGGTATCAAGCTGCATGGAAATGGAAAAGTTGTGAGCCAAGCTAAATCACTAATGCTGTGTCAGTTTCCCATCGCTATAATATCCCTGAATCCACCATTTGAGCAGTTTTAAGGCCCTTAATCA
Organism: Neofelis nebulosa; assembly: GCF_028018385.1. Lineage (NCBI taxonomy): Eukaryota > Metazoa > Chordata > Mammalia > Carnivora > Felidae > Neofelis > Neofelis nebulosa. The sequence goes on along the minus strand of NC_080793.1, from coordinate 85,699,396 downwards.
CATCTGATAAGTATAGAAGCCAAACCAATGGGTATAAAAATGGATATAGCATTTTCCTGAAAGGCACTCAACAGGGTAGGGCTTTCTTCTGAGAACTTCTATTTTTTTTTTAATATATGAAATTTACTGTCAAATTGGTTTCCATACAACACCCAGTGCTCATCCCAAAAGGTGCCCTCCTCAATACCCATCCCCACCCTCCCCTCCCTCCCACCCCCCATCAACCCTCAGTTCGTTCTCAGTTTTTAACAGTCTCTTATGCTTTGGCCCTCTCCCACTCTAACCTCTTTTTTTTTGTTTGTTTGTTTCTTCCCCTCCCCCATGGGTTTCTGTTAAGTTTTTCAGGATCCCCATAAGAGTGAAAACATATGGTATCAGTCTTTCTCTGTATGGCTTATTTCACTTAGCATCACACTCTCCAGTTCCATCCACGTTGCTACAAAGGGCCATATTTTGTTCTTTCTCATTGCCATGTAGTACTCCATTGTGTATATAAACCACAATTTCTTTATCCATTCATCAGTTGATGGACATTTAGGCTCTTTCCATAATTTGGCTATTGTTGAGAGTGCTGCTATAAACATTGGGGTACAAGTGCCCCTATGCATCAGTACTCCTGTATCCCTTGGGTAAATTCCTAGCAGTGCTATTGCTGGGTCATAGGGTAGGTCTATTTTTAATTTTCTGAGGAACCTCCACACTGCTTTCCAGAGCGGCTGCACCAATTTGCATTCCCACCAACAGTGCAAGAGGGTTCCCGTTTCTCCACATCCTCTCCAGCATGTATAGTCTCCTGATTTGTTCATTTTGGCCACTCTGACTGGCGTGAGGTGATATCTGAGTGTGGTTTTGATTTGTATTTTCCTGATGAGGAGCAACGATGAACATCTTTTCACGTGCCTGTTGGCCATCTGGATGTCTTCTTTAGAGAAGTGTCTATTCATGTTTTCTGCCCATTTCTTCACTGGGTTATTTGTTTTTCAGGTGTGGAGTTTGATGAGCTCTTTATAGATTTTGGATACTAGCCCTTTGTCTGACATGTCATTTGCAAATATCTTTTCCCATTCCGTTGGTTGCCTTTTAGTTTTGTTGGTTGTTTCCTTTGCTGTGCAGAAGCTTTTTATCTTCATAAGGTCCCAGTAATTCACTTTTGCTTTTAATTCCCTTGCCTTTGGGGATGTGTCGAGTAAGAGATTGCTACAGCTGAGGTCAGAGAGGTCTTTTCCTGCTTTCTCCTCTAGGGTTTGGATGGTTTCCTGTCTCACATTAAGGTCCTTTATCCATTTTGAGTTTATTTTTGTGAATGGTGTGAGAAAGTGGTCTAGTTTCAACCTTCTGCATGTTGCTCTCCAGTTCTCCCAGCACCATTTGTTAAAGAGACTGTCTTTTTTCCATTGTATGTTCTTCTGAGAACTTCTGATAGGTGGTCAATTCACTGCTTCATGATAGAAAATCAGCACCTCTCACCAAATACCAACCCCCTCTACTTGTTTCCTGGTACATGGCTTACTCCCCATCATATGATTAAATCGCATTTGGCTACCTAACGTTTCTTCAAATGTGCCTTGTGTTTTTCATGACTCTACTTACTGTTTGTATAACCTGGAATACCTTTCCCTGCCTCTCTGCCTATTTAATCCCTACTCATCCTTCAAGGACCCACTTACATACTACATGCTTTACTCCACAGCCACACACAGCTGTAATCAGAATTCATCACCCTCTACACTCCAACACTATGGTTTTTAATACTGTTATCAGTAGCATCTAATTAGTACCATAGCTAGGACTTTGCAGGTCTACCCTCTCTACTAAAATATGAGCCCCTTGATTTTTTGGAAAGTCTTATTCATCTAAAACTTTCCAACAACTATCATTAAAAAGGCTTTAAATAATATGTGTTTAGTTAATACTCATTTAGGCATAAGCCATGTATTGGATTCCATACAATGCACTGTAAAAAATAGGATTCTTGACCATTACATTCCATAATACATTACAAAAACACAGACATTTAAATAATTTGTTACCTAAGATTAACAACTTTTTTTTCTATAAGAATCCAGATAATAAATATTTTAGGCTTTTCAGACTACATACGGTCCCAGTCACATATTCTTTGTTTACATTTAAAATCCTTTAAAAATGTAAACAACATTCTTAGCTTCCAGGCTGTACAAAAACAAGCCAAGAGCCGGATTTGGCCAAAAGCTGTAGTTTACCACCCCTGATCTAAGCACCACCCAATAGAACTTTTTGTGATGATGGAAATATTTTCTGCACTGTTCAGTATGGTAGCCACTAGCCATATATGGCTGTTGAGCATGTGGAACTATGGCCAGTCAGGGAAACAAAAGTTTATATTTTATCTCATTTTAATTAATTTTAATAGTCATATGTGGGTATTGGTTTGCCTACATAAGTAAATAATTTAAAGATTATTCAAACTACCAATGCCCTGGTCAATAGTATGACCAGACTATTTTGGAAATGGACCATCAGCAACTAGAAAATCTATGACAATGGGTCTCTTTTTATTCAATATGATACAAGATACCAGGAAGTACTCAAAGTTGCCCAAGTGTTATGAAAGAAAATCTCCATTTGTGCAATTCAGATCAAGTAAAAGATTTTCAGAGCTGGTGGTTACATGAAGTTGCTTCAATTGGTGGATTCAGAACATCAAGTTTAATCCTTGCTACCTACAAGGAGCCCCAAACCTGATAAACTCAAAGGAAATAACTTTACTTTACCTGCTGACCAATCTGTTTGCAATTCCTTCAAGATTTTTAAATGACCCTACCCTCTATCATTGTTCCTAATAATCTACTGAGGCCCCAGTCCCTTTAAGAATGCACAGGTTCAAGGGGCGCCTGGGTGGCGCAGTCGGTTAAGCGTCCGACTTCAGCCAGGTCACGATCTCGCGGTCCGTGAGTTCGAGCCCCGCGTCAGGCTCTGGGCTGATGGCTCAGAGCCTGGAGCCTGTTTCCGATTCTGTGTCTCCCTCTCTCTCTGCCCCTCCCCCGTTCATGCTCTGTCTCTCTCTGTCCCAAAAATAAATAAAAAACGTTGAAAAAAAAATCAAAAAAAAAAGAATGCACAGGTTCAAGTGGCCAATGAGGTCCATGCAGTTTGCCTAGCTGAAGGAATTGGCTAATGGTGCTAGGAGAATGATGGGTCATGTGATGATAAGCTGAACAAGGAGGGGGTCAGACAAAACAGGAAGGCGTTGATGGATGGTAAAAAAAAAAAAAAAAAAAAAAAAGCCAGTGGATCAAGGAATTTGTGGGTTTCCCTGGTCAGAAAACTGTGGCAGAGAGAAAATTAAAGCACATAAGCTGGAAGTACAGGAAATAGTAGATGGAGTGAGAGGATTTTGAAATTGAGACTTTAGAATTGGAGCAGTTACTGGTGATGACAAGGTCTCAGATGAAACTTGGCTGCAGAATGGTGGAAAATAATGTGTTGTTGGAAATGAGGAAGTAAGGGACTGAGAGGCCAGAGTGTTAGATGGGTCATCTGTTCTACATGCTGAAGTCATGAAAAATGATGATAGAAGTAGGGAGAGGAGCCAAAGTTTTTAAGGAACTAGGGATGGAAGTTGGGTGGCATGACCCAGGGGTAAACAGGTGGCAGCAACAATAAGGGGTAGTAGGTGGTATATCCAGGTGGCATCACACCATGTGCCCTCAAATCCATTTGCATCCACGGCTACCTCCTGGGCAAAATCTAGTGCTGGAACATAGGATCAGCTGTGTTGAGAGCTCTACCAATGAACAGTCTCTGTCTAACTTGGCTCATCGTGGGTCAAGACCACTTACTGTTATAGCCTTCAAATACAAAAGGCCAATAAGAACCTCCCAATTTTTTGCCCAGTTTACCAAAGTCACCCATCTTGAGTACCTGCTGAAGTTGGAGACCTACACAGCTCTCCTTTTGAGAAGGACCTTGGTAAGAACTTAGAGCCATCAGGGGTCTCTAGAAAAAGAGGAAACAGAACCAATAGAGAGTTTAGGTGTACACAGAGAGAAGTTTATTTCAAGGAATGAGCAACTCCTCAGAACCTACAGGGTAGGCTGGCCAGCTAAAGGCCCAGGGAAGACTTGATGCTGCTGTTCAAGTCTGAAGCCAGTCTGATGGCGAGTTTCCTCGAGTTTCCTCTTTCTCAGAAGTCAGTCCTTTCCTTAACACCTTCAACTGTTTGGAGGAGGCCCACACTCATTATGGAGGGTAATCTGTTTTACTCAGAGTCTACTGATTTCCATGCTAATTTCATCTAAAAAATACTGTCACAGCAACACTAAAGACTGAGAATGGAAAACTGATAAACTTACAGAGGATTTTAATTTAAATATGTACTGCATCCAACAAACTGTGTTTGCTAACACAGAAGATATCATTCCTTGCCCCCAGGCAAAATTGGCCAATCCTTTGCATGAGGATGCGATGGAATATTCTGTAGTGATTGCTAGTGTCATCTTTTTATGGAGTCACCATTTCTTTTGCTTTCCCTTCTTTCTTTCTCAAGGAAGTTTGACTTTCTCATTATGTGACTTAGTCCCCGGGGTTTATTTCATGAAAAGTAAGTGTGCTTTTCCCTTCACAGCATATGCGCACCCACCAGGAGACATAGATAATCTACATATCTCTAAAGAAAAGTCTCGGGAAGTACTTGTGAATTCTGCATCTCCCACACCTGCCTTGTTTTCAGAAAGTTTGTAGTGTTCTCTCACACACACAGAAGATGCTCACTACTCCTAAACTGAAGAGTTGTACTCTTATGGGGCATCTGGGTGACTCAGTCAGTTAAGTGTCCAACTCTTGGTTTCGGCTCAGGTCATGATCTCACGGTTTCATGAGTTCAAGCCCTGCATCAGGCTCTGCACAGGTAAGTGCAGAGAGTGTTTGAGATTCTTTCTCTCCCACTCTCTCTGTCTCTCTCAAAATAAATAAATAAACTTAAAAAAATTGTACTCTTATGTATTATATCTTATTGACTACAGGCAATTGATTATTGCTTTGTTAGAAGCCTATTACAACAGACAGTACTTGGCATCTAGTGGCCTCTTTCATTCTTGTTGTTGGAATATTTGAAATATGAAATAGTTGAATATGAACAGTTGAATCAAATATGAATAGTTGAAACTTGAAATTAAATTTTAAAACAAGTTTCTGGACAGACCATCTTTGTCTACAAAGGGCATAGTACCTACTGCCTGAGTTGCAATATATCTATTTAAAAATTAATTTATTGGGGCACCTGGGTGGCTCAGTTGGTTAAGCCTCCAACTCTTGGTTTCATCTCAGGTCATGATCTTACAGTTTTGTGATTTCAAGCCTCACATAGGGTTGTGTGTTAATAGTGTAGAGCCTGCTTTGGATTCTCTCTCTCTCTCCGTCTCCTGCTCTCCCTCTCTCCCTGCCCCTCCCCTATTCACACTGTCTCTGTCTCTCTCAAAATAAATAAAAAATAAAAATAAAAAAATAAAAATGAATTTATTGTCTTACTCCTATAACTAATCAGGTGTTTCTAAGTGGCAACTTCAAGGGACCTAAAAGAAAGAAAAAGAGAGAGAGAGACCATCTCTTTTTTTTTTTCTTTTTTTTTTTTTGAGACCATCTCTTTTTATCCCAGAAACCTTCCCATTAATATTCTTCATACAATTCCACATGTGTTGAATAATTTCTCACCTTCATTATATAGAAATGTGGAGCAACTTTGCCACCCAAGAAGGCTATCTTATAGGAAAGAGTCCATCTTTGATTGATAGACCAAGCTCAAATGGGAGTATAAGGGTGAATAGCACATGTAGGCCATCTGTGGGGAAAAAAAAGAAACCAATACCTTTCAGGCTCAATGGCCAATAATCACAGGAAGTTGGAGTGGTCCTCAAAGTCTGAGGACACAATCAAGTTCAAGTGAACCTCATCAATGTGTAGATGGAAAACTGGTTAGGTAACTGGACAAGGAGTCGAATTCTTTTTATCCCACATCCTGCAGAGAATCCTAGTTATAAAAGAACATAAATGTCTGTCATGGCTCTCATTCTGGGAAGATGTCATTTTGCCAAAATTTACCTTATTTTCCGCAGCTTTATCTTTCCTTCTATTTATCTCTAAAGTTGTAACCACAGTAAAAATAAAGCATTCATTTGAGCTTGTGGGACTTCCTCTATATGACAAAGTTCAAGAGTTTCACTTAGGCAAGTTATTAATTGATGTATCGCTTTCAATTTTGTTGTACTGCAATGGATTAATGTTCCCAGGGATTAGGGAAGCCATAAGGACAACTCCTTGGGAATTTCCCATTCAACTAAGCTAGTGCTAGTAAGTACCAAGGAACCAGAGAGAAAGCAATGTGGCCAGGGGAACCTGGGTGGCTCAGTTGGTTAAGTGTCTGACTCTCGATCTCTGCTCAGGTCTTGATCTAAAGGTTGTAAGTTCAAGCTCCCACAGTGGACTTGAGCCTGCTTAAAAAATGCATTTTGTCCAAGGCAAGGCCCACTATATTTACCTCTAATACTCACATTTATCTAACACAATTCAAACTGAATACAAAATTCTCCCCTCTTCTTTCCCTTTCTTTTCATAATTGAAATATACCAAGATAAGAAAACTTAAAACCAGTACTGTTTTCTACAAGTCGATCATTAGCAAATGAATGGAGGGAAAAAAGAAAAGAAAAAAAAGATACGTTTCACCACCATTTAAGGACAGACGAAAAGAAAATATTTTCAATTCAGTTATTTAACTGTTTTTTTTTTCCCAACAATGAAAAAATTATGAGATTCTGAGCTATATTGGCATTGGAGGAGGATTTCTTAATATGGGGGTCTAAGGAGTCCTGGAAATCTGTGGAAAGAAAAAATGCAAATGGCCTGTGAACTTAAGAAAACATTACATGTTCATTTTTGTTAACCTATAACTAAAATCTAGCATTTCCTTTAACTATGAATGCAGGCAACAAACCACAGTAGTATTAAGAGTGCCTGGGACACACATCGTTATATCATATTACATTTGTTGTTAAGCATTTCAAAATATCATTAATACTTGTCACTATTTCAAAATTTCAGTAATTATTAAACTCAGCCTTAGACTGATATTGTTTTAATGTATTAATAAACACACATTTCTGTATCAAAATTCTTATTAATTTTATAACTATGTTGAATTTGTAATTAGTTTCCTTTGTAACCATGTATGTCTTATGTATTCAAAAGCATTAAAAGAAGGTGGCCATGTATATTGTCCAATTTTGAGGCTCAAGACTGCTTAAAAATATGCTTCTTAATGGTTTTAATAATTTCTTTTTGAACTTCAGAGAAATATTTTAGAAACTACTATCTCTCCCACTATAACATCATTAACACGTTTCTGTTTCCTTTAACCCTCCCTGCTCTCTCTGTACAGAACACCTATTACACCAGGGTTTAACTGTTTAACTCTATTCTCCAGTTATATTTGGTCAAGTTACTAAGTTGTAGCTCTATCTGGATTTGTATTAATTTTATATTTATATTTAGCAGTTATTTTCTAGTTCCCAAGTTCTTTATTTTGGTTCATCTTCTTTTTGGACAAGAGGTCATTGTGGAGTTGCCTCTCAAGAAGTGCTCATGAGTGCTGATTTTATGTACACAATTCCCCCATTTCATGATGTTTTGAAGTATTTATAACAAATGTAATTTGTTCCCAAGTAGATTTTAGTCTTGCAGGAGCCATGGATGGGAGAATGAGCACAGAAAGCACTGCTAATAGGCAAGTATGTTGGCAGTACGTGTAGGGAGGGTGGGCAGAAGAGGAGTGGGGAGAGAAGACAGAGTGATTAGGAAACTTTCAAAACAGGAATTGAGCCAAGCCTTGAGAAAGGGGCATAAGTAAGATCATCAAAGAGAGGAGGAAAGGAACATCCCAGGCAGGAGAGTGAGTAGCAGCAAAGACCAGAGGTAAGGATGCATCTGGCATGAAGGAGGGACAGACAAACTATCGAGAATGTGTGTGCTGGGAGCCTATGTGGCAGAAAACTGACACACATCATTTGGCAGTTTTAAACCATCTCTAGATTCAAGAAGGAAATTGGCACTTGACCTCCTAGGAGCTTCTACGTGATAAATCGAAAGGCTACTACTTAAATCTGTTCATCCTTGGCCTCTGTGAAGCACTGTGACATTCCTAACCACCATCCTGTTTGAAATCCTGTCCTGTCTTGGTCTATCAGTGATCTCCCGAGTCTCTGTGGCCTTCCTGTCTGCATCAACCCCTTCATCTGGGCAATCCTTGACTATGGTGATCCCACGATGTCTGTCATTGGCTCTGTCCTCTTCTCCTTCCACCATCTTTCCCTGACAAGTTCATACAACGACTCTCACCATACCAACTGCTACCTCAAGTCCAATGACTCCGAAATAAATATATATCATACAGGCTGACTCTCCCCTGAGCCCCACATCCCTATGGATGGGACACCTTCACCTGGGTATCACAGATGCTCCTCACATTGAACATACCCAAACTTATGTCCTCTCCTCCCCAGCCTGCTCTTCTTCCCGTGTTCCATATCTCAGTATGAGTCAGAAGTGGAGGGAGAAAGAAAAGCAAAAGAACACGGAAGAAACCAGAAAGGGAGCAGTAAGTCCTGTAGAGCTTTCGTGTGTCTTCTTCCCTTTCGATCCTCACCATGAAACTTTAGGGCAGTCCCCCCTTTCCTGAGAACATCTGTTCTCCTGTACCAGCCTCCTGGTTGTATCTGGGCCTCTACTCTTGACTTGCCTTAATCCATCTTCCACAGTTGGTCACAAAGATTTGGTAAAACATAAAATTGAGCATTAATCAGCATAAACATTCTTACCTTCATGGCCCACCTGCCCAAATTTATTTTTCACCAACTCCACCCTTGCAAACTCCCTTCCAAATATAAGCATTTTTTTTCCCTAAAATCAAACAAAACTTTGATAGCCCCAAGAACACTCTGAACTATGATCTCAGACTTTTCCCATACCTCACCTGCTCTAATTAAATCTCTATCTTTCCTCCTTCCACCTGGACATCATTCACTAACCCTAAAGGGCTCTGCTTAGATGCTAATTTCCCTAGAAAGACATCCCACCTTCCAGCCGGCATTAGGCCACCCTCCTTTGTTCTCCCAGAGACTGGGCATACCCCACAACCTTAGACCCACCAGATTCTTTTGCAAGTCTTTGTCTCCAGCCCTGCCTAACCCTCTAGACTCTAAGCTCAGAGACACCAGCTTACAGTAGGTGGGTACATTATCAATATTACTTAAGACTGTCAACCACATGATGGCATTTTATAACAGGTGACATTGTATAAAGATAGTAACACAGAGACTTGAAATCAGGACTGTCTCAGAAAATCCAGGTGTAAGGTATTCTAACACAATACCTGTGGGTACCATGTGATTAATTTGTATTTCAGAACTAAACATTGTCCTTTCCCTCCAAGAGCTCACCACTTTACTTAAGAGATATTTTTAAATAATGCATAGTGAAATGACCTAAAACCCTGGATGCTGTAGCCCACTCCTCCAGCAGAGGCCATCCAGTGTGGGCATCAGGAAACTTCATCTTCCTTTGTCTCTAATCAGTGAGCCCTGTGCTTCAGGGGACTGTATCCTGGCCATAAATAAGGTAACAAGCTTGGCCACTCAGCCAGGGTTACCATACTGAAGCTAGCAACCAAGACCTCTTGCTCCTGACCAGAAGGCTTTGTGTGACCAGGAATCCACTTAACCACATCCTTATGATGGTTTATCTTTTTAACAAGTTATTAGGAAGTCACAGTTGTCCTCAGTCTTAATTTCTAAAATCTTCAAGGACGTCCCTGTGCCCTTCCTTCAGTGTTCTCCCCATGCTTTGTACCCACACAAAGATGGAAGCAAAAGCATATGCTCCTGTGGTCATCTCTGAGGCATGCCATTCAAGCACATGTCCTGGTAAGAAAAGAAAACAGAAAATCTCTGGCCTTTTATCAGTTATTTTCTTCTCCCAACGTCCAACATTCATTATCTTCAACTCTCATCCGTCCATTTCTCTGGTCTCTGAACATTTCTTCAATGTTTGCAAATGAAACAGAGCATTTTGCCTGATGTACCTGGTGACCCCCTAGCAGGCTTCCTCCCGCCTCACACCTCTTCATCTTCCCATCTACTTGGGAGACCCAGCTCAGAGCCTCATTCTCTATGTGTGAGAATATGAGTCAAATGAGAAAGTGCACCTGAAAACTGAAGATTTTAAATATTATATATAAAAGAATTTGTAGGCAAAGTCCTTTTAAGAACCAAGTCAACAGGGAATCTGCCTTGTTACTTAAGGAACACTAAACCATTGCCGTGCAGACAATGCACTAGATAAAAACATTTAGATTTAGCAGAGTCCCCCTCAGAAAAAGTACTCTAGGTGCTTAGAGACTTTTGTGAACTGTTTAAAGGAGTGAGGGAGAATAAGACCCTGTACGACACATGCCAGAGTGACTGAGAGTGGTCACTATACCACCTTCTATGGAGGATAGGTCTGCCTTTTGCAAAGCTGCCATTTTATTGGTGGGGTGTAGAGGTTTGCTCAGAGCTATTAGCTCTGGACCATGGAGGAGTCACTGGATGCTGTTCAAGCAGTCAGAACCTCCTTCCCACCCTTCTCCAGACTATGCCAGTTTTCTCTCTAAATGCAAGTTAAAAAAATATAAAGGCTTAAGAACCCTTAAATAATGTGTTCCCACATGGTTCCCGTATCTCCAATCAACCTTGCTTCCCAGGTATACTTGTTTACAGAAAGAGGGGACTGTCTGTAAAAAAACAGTAAATGACAGCAACCCAATGGCACAATGAGATGGGCAAAAAAAATCCTTCCAGTTTAACCCATTAAGCAGACCTTCAAGTCTATGTTCAGGGATAAGAGCAAAAGCCCTATGTTGTTTTCTGGGCTCTACTCTGAGGTGCTATGGCACTGCACATTATCTTAATGAATTTATGAAATTGTGTTGTTCTGTTTTGAAAGGCCTGGATGGGAAAAGCTAGGCGATCCTTGTGCAGACCATCTTCAACAATGACACTGTATACAATTTCCTTTCATGGTGCTAATTTCAGACACAGCAGAGGACTTGCTGTTTTGTGTTGTGTTGTTTTGTTTTGTTTTTTCACCTGTGCCCTCCAAGAGAGTTTCCAGGTGATGTACTGGGACTGAGGGCATCCCTCCTCCCTATCACCCACAGGTTAGGGAAGTTCTGTAGGTGTTCACAATGCCTGTAAAAGCTTGGATAATTTTTTGTTTGAATTCATTCAATCAGCTCTTCATACCCGTTAATAGGATTTTTCCAAAAGTCTGAGGCCCATCATGAAATGTGATTTCTTCTTTACCCTAACCCCCCATGTCCCATTGAAAACAGCCCATGAAATGCTCATCACATCCCTCTATTTGCATGGGACTTCAATTATGGTTTGAGCATGTTCATTCTTTTGGGCCCACCAACAGGTGTATAATTGTGTTGTGCCATGCAATGTCATCCTAGGAATTTCCCAACTACTTATGCAACTATGCCCCAATACTCTATGTTCAGCAAAGTTTAGACCCAAAAGTGGTCCAAAACATTGTGGCTTCTCTAAGAGCAAGAATGTTTAGTATGTTGTAGCTTATATTTTCATTCTAAGTTTCATTCTAAATCCATGGAAATTTCATTATATATAATCATTCTCTCTTCCTATGCCCAAGCCAAGTAAAGTTTTATGTAATTTTGAAGAAGAGGGATGGGGATGATGGGGCGCTGGTTATCCTCGATGTGTTGGAGCCACTAAGTTCAATTACAGTAGGACCTGCATTATTGTTTGCATTCTCTTGTCTCTCTGGACACCAAACGGATGAGGTGTGTGAGGTTGCACACTGCCCTAACTTTAATATATATACTCTGCCTTTATTTTAAATTCCTACCCAATTTATGACTCATCACCTCAAGTGAGGGAAAGAATGATGACATCTGCCACAATGTGGAGTCATTTTCCCTCATGACTCAGCCCCCAAGTGGCATAATTGTGTCTCTGCATTAAGAACCACTCAAATGTAGTTGCAATAAGACATATGATGTGAATACAATACAGTTTTGTTTAGAAATAACAGAAATAATAATCTGAGAAGTGGAATACGATCTCATATTCACAAAGAGTTGATCTATAGAAGTTGCCATACCAATTTCTGTAACCAGTTTCCAAGGAAGACCACAATATTCTAACTCAATTGGAATGATCCCATTCCATTAAGCTGAACAACCCATCTCATCAACTGGAAAATCTAACTCAGTTCAGTAAGAGTTAATCCTACTTCATTGTTTCACTATACATTTTTCAAGTATTTCCTGAGTTAATATAGTTTGGGGGGGGAGGATAAAAATGCACATCTGGAGTTTTGAGTTCTGCTCCCAATCACTACTGACAAACTTATGGGAGCTTAATCAATCGCTTAACTTCTCTTGATCCATTTCATCATTTATAAAAGGACAAACTAGCTGTGGTTGTGGATTTCAAGTAAGACAACAGATTTGAAAATGCCATCAGGAAATTATTAAGCAATTGTTTTTTCTGTTGTTATCATGACAGTCTCAAACCACTGGAGGCCATATAAAATGTGTCAAAGGATCAAGAGCTTTGAAAGCAGACTGCCTGGGGACAAACTCCAGCTCAGTGCTTATTGGGTGTGAGAACACAGGCAAGCACTTAATCTTCTATCTGTGAAATTGGGCCAAGTAGTACCTCATTTACAGGGTCGTTACAAGGATTGAGTAAGATAAAGCCTATAGATCCCTAGACAATTCCTAGAACATTTTTAAATGTTAGTGTTTATGATTCCACAAAGAAGGCAGTAGAGATAGCTATCTATCTACCAAAACCTAGCTAGCCTTCACTTCTCCCATAGCTACAAAGTAGAAGCTGGGTTAGTGTAGAGGCTACATTTCCGAGCTTCCATTGCTGGGATCACATGAAACTGACTGTTTTTGCCAAAGACTAGTGAGTTCAGGTGATTCTTTAACTTCTACATCTAATTAAAATATGAGGTATGTGTTTATCCACAATTTCCCTCCTTGTGCCATAAGCTGGATCCCAACTATGCCTGCATTTTTAAGTTTCAACCATGTGAATGGAGACAATATTCTCAATGATGGCAGAACAAAATGATGGAATCCAGTCACTCCTTCTCGGTTTCTCTGGCTAGTTTCTTCTCTTCTTGCAGATTTCCTACCATTGGAGTGTACCAGGACCCCATCAATGGTCCCTCCATTCTTTCCTTATACACAGTCACATGAAATCACATCTCCTGGCTTTATATATATACTGAAAACTACTAAACCACAGACTTATATATCCAACTGTCTACTCAGCCTCTCCACTCATATGTAGAATAGTCATCTGGAGCTTAACATGTCCCAGATGAATTTGTGATCTACCCTCCAAAACCGTCCTCCACATGTACTCTCCCCCCGCCCAGTTGATGACAATTCCACCCTTCAATCATTACTATGATGACTACATTTACTATTAATTTATCTCTCAGTCATGCATGTCCACTGGCTTTGCTATTCCTTGAATTTGCAAACAAGCTCCCACTCTCCCCAGGGACTTTGCCCTAGCTGCTCTCTGCCTGCAGACAGTCCTTAGATACTGTGTGGCCAATTCCCTACTCCCTTCCAGTCTTTGTTCGAATGTCACCTACTCAAATGAGGCCGCCTGTGACCACCCTATTTGTAATTGCAACTCCCAGAACTCTCAACCCAGTTACCTTGCTCTAATCTTTCATTACTACATACCATGTTCTAACATACTATATAATTTGCTTTAGCACTATAATCATTTTCTATTATCTGTTTTCCAGAGACAGTGGAACTGAGAAGGTAAGCACCAGAAAGCAAAGACCTTGTCTGTTTCACTGACTGAGATACCCCAAGTCTCCCAAAGCACTTTCTGGCATGGTGTAGATACCAAGTTATATTTGTTAAATCAATAAACAAGTATTTACTGAACACCTACTTTATGTCAGGCATTCTATCAGACCCTGCCAATACAACCACCAAAACCTGAATGAAGGGCCAGGCATGAGCCTTGCTCTGCTGGGGCTTACAGTCTCCTTGTGATCTACAAAAGGACCAAGGTGACAAACTCATATTGCTACATGGTGTTTACGCAAACAGGAAAAAGGATATATAACCAACTTGACTGAGGGGCAATGTGGGAACATACTACTGAGGTTTTTAGGCAGCCATCCTTTCAGAAGACCTAAAGTAATTCTGCAGGGAAATGCACAGAGAGACAACTGCCCTTGTCCTGCAAAATAAATTAAGTTCTCCACTCCTTAATATTGACAGGGGTTCTGCAAAATGCAGGTTGTGCACAGAGCCAGGAGCCCATGGACTTGCATCAAAAAGAGAATTTAGTTTATTTTTTGTGTGTTTATTTATTTTTGAGAGAGAGAGAGCAGGGCAGGGGCAAAGAGATAGGGAGACAGAGGGTCAGACTCAGGCTCTGCGTGGACAGCAGAGAGCCTGATGTGGGGTTCGAACTCATGAACCATGAGAACATGACCTGAGCTAACGTCGGATGCTCAACCAGCCGAGCCACCCAGGTGCCCCAAAGAGAATTTAGTGTAGATGAAGCACTGGGGGTTTTCTCTTACTGTTTCCAAGTTTTGGTGTACTTTGGGAGAAGGGTATTCAGAACAGGAAAGCACCACAGAGCTCAGTGAGGATCCACACAGGACTGAACTGGGAAGGATCAGAGGTCAGAGCTTGTGAGAAGACTTGGAAGTTGGAAAGCTAAACCTGAAAGCTAGCGCTGACCATGATGCCCTCCATCAGCTCAGGAGCAGAATCAGAGTTACAGGTGGGCTGATGAGTTTTGTAGACTGAAGTTGACCACAAGCCTCCAGCGCTTGTAAGACGTTACCACTTTGTTACAATGTGTATATTACATACCATTTCCTATAAAGTGCAAATCTTAGTATCAGTTTTTGGAATTAATGCTGGTCTCTTCTCTCATATATTCCCAGGAGACCCATGAAAGAAGGCTCTGCTAAACTGGCATAATACGAATTACCCAGAGAAAGTTACTTGAACAAATGTACTGCAAACGTGTTACGCAACTCCAAATGCAAGATAGAGACACAGTCCTGCTGCAAAGAATTCTGAAAGTCCCAAGAGAGACAGGAAAACACATTCTTCCTTTTCCATTCAGAAACTCCAGAAAAGGTACCACTGCTGCAAGAGGCTACCCAAGGGACTTCCTTAGTTACGTTCAGCACAGAAAGTGAAAAAGTGCAGATGTGGCACGTTACCTCCACTTGGGAAAAGAGATATAGTGGTCTATGTCCAAGAGAAAAGAAACTCTTCAGTCCTATTTCCCTTCCATCATTTCTGTCATAATGCATTTTTCAGGCTGAAAAGAGTAATACTGAGAATGTGTCTTCTAAGGGAAAAAGTCCTGTTACAAAGCCGATTTTGCATTCCTTCCCAACGTTTACAATATAAACAAATGAACATGTATGTGTTTACACAGGCACGTACATTAATGTGTATGGGAGAGCATGTTCCCAGAGATGGGAACAGTGGTTGAGGGAAGGGTATGGGGGCAGTGGTTGAGGGAAGGCTAGAAAGACATATCCCAAGACATTAAAAGTAATCGTCACTAGGTATAAGTGACTTTTTTCCTGTTTTTATATATTCTACAACTTTCTACAACATGTATTACTTTCCTAATAAAAAAACCGCATATAACAAATAGATTAAAAGGCGATGGCTATTGCCAAAGTTAGATGAGGGGAGACAGAGGAAGCGGCCGCGATGAATGAGTTGAGGTTTCCTGCGCTGCATATCAGATCCCAGGGTATTAAAGGAACATGCAGATGTGGTCATGGAACCAGTGTCAACAATCCTAGAGGAATTGCAGAAAGCAGGCATGGCTCCAGAAGACTGCAAATTTACAAATGTTGTCCAGATTTTCAAAAGAGGGGGACTGGTGAATTTCAGAGACGTGATCCGAGGCATATGACATCAACCCTTGCATAAATTCAAGAACAGATTATTAAACAGATGGCTTCTGAGCTCTTAGCAAAGGAAGTAGTGGGCTCCCTAGAAACACATCATGCCAAACTAACCTCGTTTTTTTTTTTTTTTCTCTTAGTTGGACTGAGAGATTTGCAAGAGAGAGGGGCTGTCATTTCCACAAGGCAGCTGATAGTCTTTACTGACATCTGCTAACACTAGAGCTTTCTTCACTGGTGGAATCCGGCAAACCAGGAAAGACAAGAGCAGTCACGCCCTCCAGGATGGAAGAGGCATTTGGGAAATGGACCGCGTGTCCAAAATGGGCGGAAAAGGGAGAAGCGGGTCATGGTGAAGCTCCCCCTGCAAGAACACTCTCCTGAGACCCTCACCAGGCTGGCTTCTCATCACTCAAGTGTCACCTCTTTAGGAAGGGCCCCCCGACCACCGTCTCTTACCCATCCATCACCAGGTGCACTGTCAATTTGTTTTTCCTTCACAACACTTCTCGCTCTCTGAAATCATCCTATTTATCTATTCACTAGTTTGTAGTCTGTCTTTATTCACTGGCATGTGAGTTCTACACCAGCAATGAGAAGATCTCTTTTGTTTAGAGCCGAACGCCCAAGGCCAGGCACAGGGTATGATGCAATAAGGGTTTTTGTTGGTTTGTTTGTTTCTTTCCTTTTTTCAGTGAATGAAATCTACTCTGCATTCTCTTCCCTGACCATATCCACAAAACTGCCTTATTTCAGGGACCCATTGTCTCCTTCCCTCACCTGTGAGCACCAAGACCTTCAAAGTGGCCTCCCTGCCTTCAGTATCACTATTTAACCCCTTCCTTTTCACCAGCCCACTGTCTGTGCTGATGAGAAACAAAGCTATTTGGCAACATTTCCAAACACTTACATCCTCCCCCAAGACACCAACCATGACCAAGTCATGAAGTAGGTAAGGCATGGGGACACTCTAGCAAAGGAAAAGTTGATTACTGTGAATGAGGTGTTGGGCCTCAAACTGTGGCAACATGGTCAACACAGCTGGCCACATGTGATTAGCGTGGCCCAAAGAAGAACCAGCTTTCACCACTTCAGCAGCCAAACATGTCCCTCCTTTTCCACGGAGATGAGCCAATTAGCAGGTTTCCTGAGGAGCAAAGCACCCTCCTCAACACTTCCTCCAGAAGGGAGAAGACACCAGAAGTTCCCTCTCCACAGGCCAGCACAGCAGTGAGGGAGAGGAGACAGGAGCCCCGGCACTTAGAATTCTATTTCTTACTGTGGCACGTTCTCCGGGGCTTTGGCTCAGTCCCCACTACAGGCCCGCTACTTGAGTTAATGATTCTTTAGGCCAGAAAGGAGGTGACTTAACACAGTTGTTAAGAGGACGGTCTCTGGGGCCAAGCAGTCTGGCCTCAAATCACAGCTCTGCTGCTGACCCATGCAGTATTAATTCATGAGGTGTCCTCACTGCCACTAGAATGTATACAGTAAGCCCATCAGCAACAAAAGGGAAACAGTTAAATGCACAAAGGCTGAGAATGAACCACCTTCCCTTGTCCTCCAGACTCTGCAACTAACTGGCTGCATGACCTTGAGAAATCTCTTGGGCTTTCATTTCTTCATCTGCAGAATAAAGTGGAAAATCACTCATGTCCCTTCTGATCTTCCTCTCATGGCAGAATGGCAGAGCAGGAGCATTTTGGATGCAGGTTTTGTGTACGAAAAGCATCATATAAAAAATACATTATTAATTCAGTTAATAATTAATACGTTAGTATATGATTATTGGTTTCCACTAATAAAAACAACTAAAAAATGCCCTCACCAAATACACAAATATTGAGTTATTACTAAGCAGGGATAATTTTTTTTTTTTTTAACATTTTTTATTTATTTTTGGGACAGAGAGAGACAGAGCATGAACGGGGGAGGGGCAGAGAGAGAGGGAGACACAGAATCGGAAACAGGCTCCAGGCTCCGAGCCATCAGCCCAGAGCCCGACGCGGGGCTCGAACTCACGGACCGTGAGATCGTGACCTGGCTGAAGTCGGACGCTTAACCGACTGCGCCACCCAGGCGCCCCTAAGCAGGGATAATTTAATTCAAAGCATTTTCTCCTAGTGAGAAGTTGTATTTTTTAAGATGCTATCAATGGGTTTTGCAAGTTCATTTGTTAAAACAGAATAACAGGGAGTATAATCATATAATGCTTCTATCTATGAAACCACTGCTCATGTGTGTGATCCATTCATTCCTCAAGTATTTTTGAGCACCTGCATTTTTCTAGCTGCTAGGAAAAAGCAATGAACAAGACTGGAAAGGTCCTGGTCTCAACACACTTACATTCTAAGAGAGGACACTGGAAGCCTACCAGAATATAGATTAGTAACAAGATAATTACAACAAAGTACAAGGAATTTGGTAACTGGAAAGGTGTGCTATGAGGTACTTTCTAGCAGAAGTGCTATCTAAGAGAAGGTAGTTAGGAAAGACATCTTTAAATGGATAACACCCAACAAAAATCTAAAACGTAAGAATGATCCACCTTGTAAAGATGTGGGGATAAGTGTGTCAGGCAGAAAAAAAAAAAATAACAAGTGCTAAAAGGCTAAGATGGGAAAGAGCTGTGGATGTCTGGCCAAGTCAAAGAAGAGTGAGGTGACCAAAGCAATAGGAGTGTGGGGGAAAGAACTAACAGCTCTGATGGGGAGACCAGCTTGGATAGCACTGAGCCTTGTAGTCCTGAAACGAAGTTTAAACATCATGCTATGAGTCACAAAGAATTTAGGGACATCGAGACATGCCATGAGCCAACCCCTAATAGGGTAGATTCACACAGACTATGACACCTCATCTAGTGATCCTATGAACCACTTCTGGGGCTCCTTTTACGGTTCTGTAACCCGCTAACAAGTTCCATCTGCTTTCTGGATAGACATGTAGTATCTGAGATTATTCCAAAATATTCCACTTATCCAAGAAGTCAGGTCTAATGTGGATGAAAGCTTTTGGACCCAAAAGATGTTCATCCCATCACTGGATGGTCCTTATGACTAAATAATCCCAGAAGGTTCAAATGTCTTCTACGAATGCCCAAGGGTAATCAGGAACCAACACAAAAGCAGGAATCAAAGTCAGAGGAAGGTAGATTTTTATTTGAAATAAGGAAGATCTTTCTAAAAATGAAGAGTTTTACCAGATCAGATTAAACCAGGGGTCGACATGCTTTTTCTGTAAAGGTCCAGACAGTATATGCATTTTAGTTTCTGTAGGCCTTATAGTCCCCATAGTAACTACTGAACATTGCCACAATAGCACAAAAGCAGCCACAGACAATACATAAATGAATAAACATGGCTGTGTCCCAATAAAAACTTTACTTACAAAATCAGGCTGTGGACTGGATTTGGCCTGCAGGCCATAGTTTGCTGACCCCTGAAACAGGCCAGAGAAAGCAAAATGGCAGCTCGCGGATGTCATTCAGCGCCTCCAGAAGTGTTTTATTTGGCCCAAACTGTGTTTTAAAATAGAAAACATTTAAAAGTTAGAGGATTTTATTAAAAATCCAGATTCCTAGCTTTTCTTGAGAAAGTGGAAGATTAGTAACACAGGGCCCACATTCCTACGTGTCAACAAGTGTCAACAAGTGTCTGGATTTGAGTAGTGGCTGCCCACTCTGGAGGGAGCACAGGCTCTCCAGGTCACCACAGACCCCACCACAGGCCTATCGCCTTCCTGCCATGGGGGTTTACTGCTAAGGTGCCATTTAGCATCATGCTCACCCATTTTTTTTCCTTCTAGGAGAGAATTATTTCTCTGGACCTACATCTATATCAAATGAAGGAAAATAAAAGACAGATTGAAAAAGCCACGTTTCAAGAAAAATGAGAAAAGACATATGGGTTTAATATGCATACAAAGGATGCTGTGTTAAAAGAATCATTGTTTCCATTTTTTAATTTTGTATTTTTTTCAATTTTGAAATTTAAATATTTTGGGTTTTTTTCAATTTTGAATTTTAAATATTTATCTATTTACATATTTGTGTTATATCCTTATGCTATAATTCAGTAACAATAAAAAGTTTGAATCTATCTCTGCACTTGATTTTGTTTCTTTATTCATCTTTACCTGTCCAACTCCCCTAGGCATTTGAGTTTGTATTCCTAGAAGAGACCAACATGCAGGGAATGAGGGTCCCACCCCTGGAAGACCAGAAGTAGGTGAATGACTCAGTTGGAAATGCTTGCATTAGGGATCCTATTTGGGGTGAAGGGCTTTGTGTGTGATTGTCTCTAATGCCTGTGATTCTAGAATCTTGGAAAATGAATCACAGTCATGGCAAGGCAGCTCAGTTAGTATATAGTCATTCTCAGCATTTGACCAAATAATCAATTAGCCAAACAGGAGGCCATCCATTTCATAAACACAGACATAGATGCCATCTTCATTGAACAGGACCCAAAGTGAAAGACATTTATTTAAATAATCTATTTAATCAGGAAAGAAAGCCAAAACTACCGATTTACGTGTAGGGCAGATGATGGCTACAGAGAGAGCTAAGAAAACATCTTGTTTCTACATGCAGCAAGTCAACCTCCTTTTTCCCTCTTCTAAGAATGATCGGGTAATACATGCTTCCTTCCCCAACTGACTTTCCAGCTTATGAAGTGAGTCTGCGAGCATTCATTCGCTTGGGGCACATACACGGAACTATACTAACACTTCGGCTTAAAGACTATCCAAATAAGTGAAAAATTACTGACACTAAGAAGATTTATACCAGAACAGAATGATTTTAACTGCGCAAAGACATATCGTTCATTGAGACGATGACTAGAAACCTATGCACAAATGAAAGTCGTCGGAGAATAAAACATTATAAGAGCTTGACAGTGCTCTTCTGTTCCCTGTAATCTTGCGTGATTTTTATAGTAATAAGCAAATAAAAGTAGAGGACATCGCATAAAAGAAACCAAGGACATCAAAAGACCTCATAAACAAGTAAGAAGTAAAATCTATTTTGCATCTCAAATAACTGTGATGTCTTCTTTTCAATGGAAACAGACTAACTGAATACACCTTATCTGTCAGTCAGAAATATGAGGGCAGTAGCTGAGACCACGCATTTGATAGGCAAGCTTCGGGGGAGGCTTGTCACAGGAATTTGCACTCAAGCATATGCTGAAGGAATTCTGGTCCCCCTTTCCTCTGCTAAGAACATCATTCAACATTACTAAATTGCATGTAATTAAAGTGAACATTCTCCAGCTGACTTTTCTAGGACTAAAAAAGCCTGATCCTTGCCCCTTCCCTGTCACTGCTCAAGTCTTCAGTCTGCCCTCTTACCACTCAAAATTCCATGGATGCCCTGGTCCCATATAGCACAAATAATTTACTTTGCACATTTTGCTTCAGATCAGTGTTCATTAAGTCTTCATGACTCAGGCTTGCATAATTTTCATAACTTAAATGGAAATAAAAATTATCTAGACTAACATACTCATCTAGCAGATAAGATGGGTTAAGGGACTTGTATAAGGTCAGGAAAGTGGCCTATGTCTCTTTAAACAATTTCTGGTGTAGCTCAGATACATCATAACTACTTTATTTTTAAGTTTTTATTTATTTATTTTGAAAGACACAGAGAGAACAAGTAGGAAAGGGCCAGAGAAAGAGAGAGAGAAAC
This sequence comes from Neofelis nebulosa, assembly GCF_028018385.1. NCBI lineage: Eukaryota > Metazoa > Chordata > Mammalia > Carnivora > Felidae > Neofelis > Neofelis nebulosa. The sequence continues at coordinate 85,677,673 of NC_080793.1, read as the reverse complement.
CCAAGCAGACTCCATGCTGTCAGCACAGAACTCAACGTGTGGCTCAATCTCACAAAACTCGAGATCATGACTTGAGCCAAAACCAAGAGTCGGAGGCTTAACTGACTGAGCCACCCAGGCACCCCTGTCCTAACTACTTTATAATGACAATGATAATCATGAACTACAGCGATGAGAATGTAGCATCTCTTTTTATAAAGCATGAAAGTATTTCAGTATTACGCTTTCTGACAACCTTTGAAGAAAACAGTAACAGCTACATTGGTATTTTTAGTTAATGACGATTTTTCATCTAATACGTTAACTCCACGGAACACTGTCAAGTTCTTTGGCATATTCCAAATACCTTAGACATCACTGGCAATAAGCACAGAATCTGTGAAGAGGGGCTTTGCGTATGCCGAATGAGTGTTTGACTCCATGCCCCACAGGGTACAGGATGCCTACCAGGAGTGACACAAATGATACATTCATTACGCCATAAAAATTGTGCCTGTAGCAGTATTGTCCAGGGGTGGTGAGGGGGGGAATCTAAAGTAAGTGGTCATGCACAACTGGAAATTAATTTCTCATGCATGGTTTCTCATTTGGAAATCTACCAGTCGCCCGTCCTCGGTGAATTTCTTGAGGTGCCAATGTCATGATTTCCCTAAATAAGCCATAGTATAGACCACAGAAACCTCAGTTTTTATACAACGAGCTTCTTGGGTCCTGTGTGCCTCACCCCTACAGGCTTCCTTGTTATCCAGCGCATTTTACACATGTATTTTATTTCATGCTTCTATTAATCCAAGTCTTCCCCGCCCCCATTTCAGCAGTAACAAAAGAAGCTGTATCAAATCAATGAACTCCGAGCTGAGAAACAGGGGCCAGCCCCACGTACCCTTTCGACCCATGGGGGCACGGGCTTGCAGAGCAAAGCCTGAAGTCTTACACTTGGCAGACCAGTCTCAGAGTACAAGTGAGAACTAGCTTGCCTTGCAAGTCAACGCTTGGAATGAAAACACGCTGGAGAAGGACGGGGGAAAGACAGGGATCCTTGGCTGGGGATTCTGGGAGCAAGCAAGCACAGTAGATGTTCTGTTTTTCACTTTGAAATTACAGAATCAAGACGGGGCACCGAGGGAAGGTGGAGGGTTGTGCTGGGTGTCTAGAAGGGAGCACACATGCATACTTTCGTGTGTCTGTGCTCTAGGCTCTGTTATGCACGCCTCACCATGGCTAAACCGAAAGGCCTATGCTCAGCAGACAGACTGGCAGGGAGTTTGTGTGGCCCAGCAGAAACCATGAGGGCCAGCCCCACTCTGAAAGGTGGCTGTCAACAGGCATGCTGGATTCAGCCTTCCTTCCGGCAACCCTGCGAGCAGCTTGCAGGAAAGACTAGGCCGGCCTGGGACAGCAGGATGATCTCGATGTCTCTCGGGGACAGTGGCTGAAATGTTAAACCAAGAGAGGAAAAGGTTTTGGAATCCTCAAGTCAGTTTCTGAGTGAAACCTCAGATTTCCCTGATGGGATGAGCATCTTGCTAGCCTTGCAGCTTTCACACACCAGAATTTCTATTCCCTTCAGAATGCAACAGGTGACAGGCCATGCCACAAAACCTTGAGCTATCACTGTCCACATATTCTCCCCAGAGGTGGGGCTCCCGTTTCTGTATAACAAGATTGGTAGGTTTCTAGCCTTTAATCTGGAAGGCACTGCTCCTATGACTTGAAAGAAATGGACCTTGTGATGGTATCTTTGTGTCACACAGGGTAGAGAAGCAGCAGACACGTCCTAACCCAAAGGGACACTGTGGAGGATATCCCAGGCCAAGGCTGAGAGCCTCCCAGGTCACTACCAAGATCCCCAGGCCCCGTGGCATGACTCAATGAGGGGAAAAAATCCAAATGGTAAGCAAAATTAAGGATCCCATAGTGCAGCAGCAAAGGGGCCCAAAATAAAATTTAAGCTAAGGGGGGGGGGGGGGTCTTGGTGGCTCAGTCGAGTAAGCATCCAACCCTTGGTTTCAACTTAGGTCATGATCTCATGGTTAGTGAGTTCAAGCCCCGCGTCAGGCTCTGCACTGGCAGTGCGGAGCCTATCTGGGATTCTCTGTCTCCCTCCATCTCTACCTCTCCCTGACTTGTACTATCTCTGTCTCTCTCAAAATAAGTGAATAAAATTTTTTTTAAAAAAAAGTTAAGGCTGGGGCACCTGGCTGGCTCAGTCAGTTAAGCATCCAACTTCAGCTCAGGACATGATCTCATGGTTCATGAGTTCAAAGCCTGTGTCAGGCTCTGTGCTGACAGCTCAGAGCATGGAGCCTGCTTCAGATTCTGTGTCTCCCGGTCTCTCTGCCTCTCCCCTACTCACTCTCTCTCTCTCTCTCTCAAAAATGAATAAATGTTAAAAAAAATTTTTTAAGTTAAGCTGATTTCTAGAAAATGTATAGATCCAAGAGTGCTACACCGAAGCTATGGCAGTTTGTGGACCAAGATTCACATTTGTGCATTTCTCTCTCCCTCCCCGTCCCCATCTCTCTCTCACACACACACACACACACACACACACACACGTTTTTACCTGCTTAATTCATGCCTCATCTCAGTATTACCCTGTGATTACTGTATGAGAGCTTTAATCGTACAGTGACTTACTGCTTGTCCCCTTCTAGGCTATCTGTGGATATTTTAAGAGCCCTCTCACCTACTTCCTGTTTCCTCATAAGACAGGGTTCCCACTTAACATGCGGCACATGAAGGGCATGAGATTAAAGAATACAGCCTCCTGGGGCGGCAGTAAAGTTCGGAAGCTTAAACTCCACTTCACAGACTCCAGGATATAGTTGCTCTTTTCCTACATCAGCCTGAATGTCAGGGTGATTCTTCCAATTGACTACAATTGACTACAATTGACTCCAAGTGACTCCTCTCCACACAAACACAGCCTAACACCTGTCTTCTTCAATCATGTGTGATTGTGTGTGATTTTAAAAATACTTATTTCTAGCCCAGTCTTCAAATGCTGTTTCTTCCCTACTCTACCCAATTTTCATCAGCCAATCCCCAAACATTTACCAGGTTCACAGTTAACCATCAAAGAGTCCTAAGTTCAAATCCCAGCTACTTTCCATGCTCTCTTAGAGAATATAATTTCTTCTCTGAAACATCCACTTCCTTTTATTGGAAAATGAGAATTACAATACTTCCCTCATAGATATTTTTGTAAGGATTAGAAATAAAGGCTGTAAGATACCAACTATTGCATTCAACATATGGGAGGTATTTAATCAATGGGGATCATTATGATATTATTATATAATATATATAAATATATATTTATTAATATATGTTATATTAATATATATAATATATAAATATATATTATATATATTATTTATATATAAATTATATATTATATATATTATATATATATTATATATATTACATATATATTATTTATATATAAATTATATATTATATATATTTATATATTATATATATAATATATAATTTATATATATAATATATAAATATATTTATATATTAAATATATATTTATATAATATTATATATATAATATAAATACATATATATTATATATATAATTATATATTATACATTATGCTATTATATATAATTATATATTTATTATATATTATATTATATATAATTATATATTATTATTATATATTATATATATTAATTATATATTATCATTATATAATTATATATATTATATATTATTATATAGTTATATATAATATTATATATGATATATAAATATATATTAATATATAATATATATAATATATAATATATATTAAAATATTAATATATATCTATATATTAAATATATCTATATATATTATAATAGTGTATAATATATAATATTATAATAATATGTAATTATAATATTTATGTTTTATAAATTTATGTTCACAAATTTTATTATGTAAATATGAAATAAATATATTAACTACATTATACATATTTTTATATACTATAAATTTTATGATTTAAAATAGTATTATTTTCCAAGTGTCAGGGAAATTTTAAACATTAAAAAAGACATGGGGCTTCTGGGTGGCTCAGTCAGTTAAGCATCCATCTTTGGGTCAGATCATGATGTCGCAGTCCATGAGTTTGAACCCCCTATCGGGCTCTGTGCTGACAGCTCAGAGCCTGGAGCCTGCTGTGGATTCTGTGTGTGTGTCTTTCTCTCTCTATTCCTCCCCCACTCACACTGTATCTCTGTCTCTCAAAAATAAACAAATATTAAAAAAATTTTAATAAAATTAAAAAAATACAGATTAGAAAAGATGGATCTCCTTCCTTTCAAAGGGAAGAAATCCTATACACTTAAAAAAAATAGTACTTCATATGCTTTATATCAAACATCACAGACTTCAGGATTCAGAGGACAAAAGTGAGCCCCTTGTTTTGGGTGTGAAAAGTGCATGGTTGGAACGCTTACACACTGGATCTTAATAATGCAATAAACAAAAGCAGGTGTTTCTCTATGGGGCGTATTTCCTATAATGAAAGAATGAAAGATGTGTACAACTCGAGGTCTGAGTGCCCAGTAGTGTCTACCAGCCAGACACGTGTTCACCCCGTAGACCTGTGCAGCACGACAGGAGTACAAACACGCTTTCCCTGGGCCACATAAAAAGGTCCACCAGTCACACCCCTCCCTCTAGGAGGTGGGACAGAATTCCCTTCTCCTTGAGGGGGGACTAGACTTGGTGACTTGCTACTAACAACAGAGAATGGAAAGGGAAAGGTTGCATCTTTAGAGGGAAGAAATATGGCAGGTGGCCCCTCAATCAAGTGATCGTGCCTGCTGGTAGGTCATGTTGGTACCAAGTACCCTAAATATGATGCAGTGAGAAGGGCGGCAGCAACGTATTTGCCTCTGTGCTCTTCTTCCATTAAACCTATAACTGCAGTCTCATCACGTAAAAACAAAAGACAAACCCAAGTGACATGGATTCCACAAAATATCTGGCAAATGGCCTTCCCATTTGCCAGGGACTAAGAAATGGTCCCAGGTTGAAGAAGACTAAGAAGGCATGCTGACTAAATGTAATGTGCTTTCCTGGATTAGATCCTGGAATGGAAAAAAGGATATTAGTGGAAAATTGATGAAAGCTATGGAGTGTAGTTTGGAGAATGGCACTGGACCAATGTTAATTTCATGTGTAAGATGCCAATTTAAAAAGAAAATGAGTAAAGGGCTATTAGAACTCTGTACTATCTTTGTGACTCTTCTATAAATCTAAATATTATTTCAAAATAAAAAGATTTTAAATTGTTTTAATGTTTATTTTTGAAAGGGAGAGAGAGAGAGAGAGTAGGGGAGGGGCAGAGAGAGAGGGAGACACACAATCCGAAGCAGCTCCAGGCTCTACACTGTCAGCACAGAGCCCGATGTGGGGCTCAAACTCACGAACCTCATGAATTGCGAGATCATGACCTGAGCCAAAGTTGGACGTTTAACCAAATGAGCGACCCAGGCGTCCCTCAAAATAGAAAGATTTTTAAATCAAGCAATCAATCAGTAATTCTTGAACAGATTAGAAGAATGGCGTGAATTTTTTAAGACATAAATAAAGCAGTGGCTAGATTTTTGTAGAGCAGCACAAATAAATTAGTAACTTCCATCTCAAAGTCCTTCTTTATCTATATTATATTAAAAAATATGATATCGATATATACATAATTTTATGTTACTATTTAATTTTGTATGTAATGCATAATATATGCAATTATACATTATACTATACTTTTATAAAATATATATTATATATACATCCACATATAAGCAGAGCACCCCAACTGATGGTATTAGAAAAAAAATTTTTAACCTCAGAAAGTAATTTTGCACAAACCAGAGGTACAAGTGTTGGTTATGTTACCATGGCAACTCACAAAATCTGCATAGTACCACATGGCTAAAACAAACTAAACTGTGAAGCCCAGGTCCTCCAATGACCCCAAGGCCAGGAGACAGTAAGCACAGAGGAAAGAATGCAGGCTGTGTGCTCACAGAAAACTGCATTCAAGTCCTAATTCTGACATTGACCGAATAATCCTGAGCAAGTCAGTTAGCCTTCTTGAATCTCCAGTTCCTCGCTTTATAAGTGATAGGTACAAGATATATCCCAGGACTTTGGCAAAAACTCGATGAGACAACACATGAAAACCACAGTTGCGGACAACATCTAGGCATACTGACTGGCAGCTACAATAAAAAATTAAAAAAATACAAAGATCCAAGGCTTCCTGAGTCCTACAGGGTCCAGAGTATTATGGTAATTAATTAATGGACACACCGGGTTGTGGGTTAGAGTTTGCTCATCTGGCTTTGGTGCCATCAACCTGTGAGACTCTCAACAAATTCCTCAGGAAGGACTCCAGGAGCACTGATGGGCCGGGAGGAGAAAGATCAGTTTTAATTGTCAATAAATGGGTGACTGCCTAACTATGCGTTTACACTACCGTGAACTATTAGAAAGACATAAAGGTTACCTTATCTTATGCTCCAGTTATCCAGGGCTGTGTAACAAACTACCCAAAAACTTACTGATGTGAAACAAAGATAACACATATAGGTTGCCCTCCAATCTGCAGTTTGGGTGGAGCTCAGTAAGGATGGCTCATCTCTGATCCACGTGGTTTCAGGGTGGGCAACCTAACTCTGGGGACTGGAATTGTCTCCAGGCTCCGTCATTCACACATCTGGAAACTGAGGCCGGCTTCCAAGTAAGACTTTAGTTGGAACTATCAGCTGGGACACTTACAAGAATCCTCCCCATGTGGCCAGGGTTTCCTCACAACCTGGTAGCTGGGTTTCCAGGAGAAGCACACTGAGAATGAGGGAAGACATGCCTTGTATGACTTAATATCAGAAGTCATGCAGCATCCCTTTTACCATATGCTATTCACCAACAATGCTACAAAGGCCCACATAATCTCAAGGGGAAGGAAAGTAGACTGCCTTTTGATGGGAGCATTCACTTTCTGAAGAGCATGTGATACTGAAATACTGCTGGGGCCATTTCTGGATGATACAATCTGCCACATTTTACAAATGCTTGCTACTCAGGCTAGCAAAATTAAAGGGAGTGGGATTAGGGGCCAACTACTTTCACATGATCTAGAAAGAGAAAAATGAAACACAGCCAAATCTTATGTGACCTGGAGTGTTACATACAAGTTCACCTTCACTATAATTTAGGGACCACATGCCCTTTCTTCTTTGTTTCTGTGTACCTGCTACTACATTCTTCACTCTATGTTTAAAGAACAGCTTTCTTTTTTCTTTTAATTTTTTTAACATTTATTTGAGAGAGTGAGACAGAGCACAAGTGGGAGAAGGGGGGCGGGTGTGGGGGCGGGGGCAGGGGACACAGAATCAGAAGCAGGCTTCAGTCTCTGAGCTGTCAGCACAGAGGCAGATGTGGGGCTTGAACTCATCGACTGCGAAATTATGACCTGGGCTGAAGTCGGATGCTTAACTGACTGAGCCACCCAGGTGCCCAGAACAGCTTTCTTATTCATCAGCTTGCACAAGGTCTAGAACTTTGCCCTCAGTCCCTCTGTTTAAATGACACATCTATTGACAGCAAAATGACTCAGTAATCAGACTCTGCCAGTGCCCTTCTCACATCCCCTTAGCCCTGAAGACTTCTATACGTGCTAGTCCAATTCAATGCCAGCACCTGCAGCTCTTAATTCCGAAGTTGTCTCTGACTGCTTGGGTCCTCTCTGCACACAGGGAATGCTTGTGAATTAGCACCTCCTGGGAACAGCCCTTAACCAGGCAACCCCAGTTGCTGGAGGAGTGTCTTAGCTCCCTCACCCCATAGGATGGGATAGCTCAGATACACATTCCACCGAGAATTCTTTAACTGGGTTAAACTGCAGTTTCCAAGTGGTCACTCATTTGATGAATCACTTTTTGTTGGCATACTGCCCTTCCCTATTTTACCTTCCCACTCCCCCACAGATGTCTCCTGGGATCTCCTCTCAAATAAACTTGTGCACTTAAATCCATACCTGGAGTTTTGGGGAAAACGAAGCTAGAACACTTAATCTTTTTTATTACCCTGTTTTCAAACCGTTGGGGAACAGTATGATTGGACCAACCTGGGTCACATGACCATTTCTCATCCAATTTTCTGTAACTGAGAGAGTGGGTCATGAAATAGCATGGCTTCCAAGGCTTCTGAGAGAGAAGCTATGGGTGGGAGCGGTTTCCAGAGACAGGGTCTCAGGGCACACAGGCACTCCAAAACATGGCTGCCAAATTCACATGGTTCATTTCTAACTTGTATATTCATAGTTTCCTTGATACTCGGACACTGTTACCCAAATCTTATAAAAGTAAGGCTCCAAATTAAAAACAGAATGTCCACAGCTGAAACCCTGCCTTTATAGATATATTAAGTAAAACCCTTTATAGCTTATGGAGATAGTGGTTTACGAATTACTCAGAATCTACTGTGCTAGACACTTTATACACAGTCTCTCATTTTATCTTCACAACAAGTGCACATTTTAAGAAGTGGAAACAGATCAGGGAAGTTCTTTAAATCACATGGCTGTTTTAACACCCAACACATTTCAACATGGAACAGTATTATTTCGGATCACTCACCATCTATTACCATCATTGTTGACATTCACCATTATTTGAAATAAAATTAAATACATAAAATAAAATTTAATTTAAAATAAATTTAAAATTAAATTAAGTACATAATTTAAAAATAAAGTTAAATACATAAATAACATTACCTCGAAAATTGTGTGTGTATGGCTTCAACTACTTTGCTGCAATTACTACTTATGAATGATGCAGTTAAGGAATTCCTTGTAGACTACTAACTCTGTACATATACCCCAGAATCTTCGTCCTTTTCAGAGTGAGACCCCCAAAGCAGTTATACCAATATATCCCCCCAACTCAAAATACACTTTCTTATAAAATTTAAAATCACACTGAATTTTAAAACCCAAAATACAGTAATCTTAACAGCCTCTATTTCCCACCAATTAGATCTTTCAGGTGAGAACTGAGACTTCCCTGAATTTCTGCCCAGTATTTTCTAGAGTCCTCAAAATGAACCATTTTGGGGGTGCCTGGGTGGCTCAGTCAATTAAGCAGCTGACCGGCTCAGGTCATGATCTCACCATTTGTGAGTTCAAGTCCCACGTTGGGCTCTGTGCTGACAGCTCAGAGCCTGGAGCCTGCTTTGGATTCTGGCTCTCCCTCTCTGTCCCTCCCCAGCTTGTGATCTGTATCTCTCTCTCTCTATCTCTCTCAAAAATAAAATAAACATTAAATAAAAAAATTTTAAGTGAATAATTTTGTCAGCTACAATCACTATTGGCTTCCAAAGTTTCCTCTCCTATTTACACTGAACCTACCAATGTCAAGAGAATCTGCTTGAAGGAACCATGCCAATTCTATGTTGAACTGCCATCTTGAGCAATGAGGCTTGAAGTCATCAATGAGCTGCCAATGGTGGGGACCAGTCAGTGCTGGATTCTGAGTAGAGTCAGAGAGACTGGCCTCTCTCCTCCTGCTGTGCTCCAGCTTCTGATGTGAAGCCCAAACAGCCCAAGCCGCATTCAGAGTTTCCCATGAATGCAGTGTATTTCTATCCCTCATTGTCTATCAAAAGGGCCTCAAACTCAGTCCAAGGGGTCAGTGGGTAACAGACACCACCATATCCACGGGTGGATAAGGCTCTTCACCCCACATGTAGGCCTCCTTTCCAAATAATACTCTTTCATATGTGTAAGTAATGGGATAAACAGACAAAAGTGAGTACATGGAGGGAGGGTGAGGACGATGTTTCCCTATATCAGCCTCTGACCCTACTAGGCCAGCTTGTCACATGAGAAGCACTACAACGTTATGCCTAATTTACTCCACAATTTTATTATTGTTACCACTCAGTTAATTTTAACTGATGCAAAATTACCATCAGTACTACGATACTGGAATGCATTTAAATAGTGAGTTATTCATCACTACCACCGCTGAGCTGGATTCCTCACTGAGAAAGGGAACCATGAGATCGTCCGAGAGGAACTAACAAGATGCAAGCAGGAGTAAAAAAAAAAAAAAAAAAGCTAAAGAAATGCTCCAAATACACACTGAAGCACAGCCTAAAATAATAGGGCAAGCCAAAGATGCCCGAGATTGAAACTGCAGACGTCTCTGAGTGGTGGGTGACAGTTACATTTAAGAAGTAGAATCACAAGTGACACCAGGCTCTGCATATAGTAACTGGTATTTCATATCAAAAAATGATCTTTCCATATGCACACCTTGGAAAGCACAGTATCTTCCAAATGCACACATTATTCACCTCCCCATGCAGAACAACCCACCAAGTACTGTCCCTTAAAATAGAGGCAGAAATAAAAAGTAGCCTTCAGTTTTGTTAAAAAACATACTCTATATTCGGGGACACTCAATACCTTTGTTGCATTTTTGCCCAAGGCCTTGCCAGCATGGTCAATTTTAAATATCCAGGTTTAAGTATATGGGATGGGACTAATGTTTGCTCTCAGGCAGTTCTTTCAAAACTAATTTTTAAACTAATATAAACGGAGTACATTGTGCTAACACAGTGTTGAGGGTGCCAAATGTTTTACCCGGGCCATCTCACTTAATCCCCATCACAACCATACGAAATAGGCACTCAGGCTTAGCAGGGTTGAGTGATTTGCCCATGATCCCAGCACTAGTCACAACGTAGACAAGATTCAAAAGCCCGAAGTCTGACTGCAGACCTCACGCCTTAATGGCTCTAATTTACTACCTCTAGATTTTTGGATCATTGACTTGTTCTAGCCCCTTATTCTGACCCCAGCAGTGAGGGTGTTGGCAGGGGTCTGTTTAGGAGATCCATTTGCAGAAACTCAGTGAGCCATCCTTGTTGATGAATAATTGTTCTTCCAGTAACTTCTCTTGTGCAGCAGAGGCTTGGCAGGGTTGAGAGGGGTGGCCAGCGGTAACTGGTCCAATGGGTTTCAGAGGGAGGAAAATTACATTTGCAGAAACATCAAACTATGGTACTGCCCACTCTTTTCTCTAATCAACCCAGGCAGTGCAGTTAATTCCATCTGCCTCTCCTCCATATTAGGGCATTCAATTCATAGAATTGGATGGCATTTCTAAAATGCTCAGAGGCCGACCTCCTGCCATTGTGTGATGTGGCAAACCCATGAAATATGGGAAGTGGCCACTGCACCCCAGTGTGCCCAAGGCCACCAATGGTCTGCCACCACTCATTTTTTCCTGTGACACCTGAGGGACTGGTATCACATGGCGGAGGAGGTGAGGGAATGAACATACCTCATTTAGGCCTGTGCTGAGTACTCCTCCTTTAGGTCTGTGCTGAGCACTCTCTCTACATGCCTTATTTATGCTTCACAAGAAGCCTTTGTGAAGGACGTTTCCCCCATTTTACAAATGGAAAACCAGACATTTCAAGAAGGTAATTAGTGTGTCTAAGTGCATGTGACTGGTTAGTACTAAGTCTTGAGTCTAACGCCAAAGGTAGGCATTCTCCCCACTGACCAGGCAAGTCATAGTTTCCTGACTTTGGCCAGGATGCGGTCAAGGGCATCTCTGGGTACATAAGGGTACGTTAGAAATATGCCATATGCAAATGGTAGATCTGATTTAAGCAACTCACTAAAAATGAAAGAGACAGAGAGAGAGCTGCACAGGTGGGAAAAACACCACCTCTCCATCTCAAAAAAGGCAGATTTATTCCTATTATTTTCTGGGATTTAAGCACAGTCAAACATAGATCATATGGAAAAAATCATCATTTTTGTAGCCCAAGCATGTGTTATCTGTGGAAAGAGCATCCCCTCTACTTAGCTCCTTCATCATCCCAACCCCTGGCCCTCAAATTCCACACACCAACCTCTCCCAGGGGCCCGGCTGTTGCCTAGGAAACCTGGCAGCATAAGAAAACAGCGGTTTCACACTGGCCTGGGTGTAAAGTTTGAATAAGATATTGTATTTTAAAAATTGATTTTGTATACTCCCTGGGCCAACTTCCTGGGATTAGACGTTTTCTTTCACACTTGACGTTCTCTTCAGGCTTCTCAGGTATCAGTAAAAAAGAGGGAAAATGGAGACCCCGGCAGAACAAAACCATAATTCAGGAGTCGGGTAATAGGTGAAAGATGCTAATCCCAGTTGAGAGGAGTTCATAAAAATGAATCCTGGCCCCCCTTTGGGTAGCAGGAGTACTGCATCATGAATATTTATGGTGGAATATGGGGAAGTGTTGGGAAACACACTCAGCAGGGGCCAATCTACCCGAACAGCTGGGGATCGTTTGGGTGTTAAAATGAAGTTTTAAGGGACACCATTTAGATAAAATCATATTTGAAAAGAATTATGCCTGCATTCCAAATAGCATCGAGGGCAGCACAATTTTAAGTTTTATATGCTTTGCAAACATCTGCTTGCTTTTAAACTTTACTCATCTTGTGCCGTGAAGCGGGATTCAGTTTCAAAAATCTTCCCTACTTTTACGTTGGGGTGATGCGGTTAAAGGGGTTTATGAAAACATTTTTTTAATGTGTATAAATATGTGTGTGGATCATTTTCAAAAAGCATTAATTTTAAAACTTTTTAAAAATGTTTCATTTAGGGGCGCCTGGGTGGCGCAGTCGGTTAAGCGTCCGACTTCAGCCAGGTCACGATCTCGCGGTCCGTGAGTTCGAGCCCCGCGTCAGGCTCTGGGCTGATGGCTCGGAGCCTGGAGCCTGTTTCCGATTCTGTGTCTCCCTCTCTCTCTGCCCCTCCCCCGTTCATGCTCTGTCTCTCTCTGTCCCAAAAAAAAATAAATAAATAAATAAAAAATGTTGAAAAAAAAAAAATGTTTCATTTAGTTTTGAGAGGGAGAGGTGAGTGGGGGAGGAGCAGAGAGGGAGGGGGCAGAGGATCCAAAGCAGGATCCCTGCTGACAGCAGCGAGCCTGATGCGGGGCTGGAACTCAGGAATCATGACCTGAGCTGCAGTCGGATTCCAAAAGCATTCATTTTAAAGAGGTTCCGGGTAGAGTGGAGAAGCACACAGACTCTGAAGCTAGGTTGCCTGTGCCCAAGTTCCAGCACCCCCACTCCCCAAGGCTGTGTGGCCGTGGGCAAGTTACTTAAACTCTCTGTGCGTTGGTGTCCCAATCTGTAAAAACGGGGTCCTCATAGTGCCTCCTCTTGTGCTGTTATGAAGATGAAACGAGTTCCTGACTCACAGTAAGCAGACTGTGTTAGCATCGGTTTTCATCATCATTATTAAAATTATTCTTGTTTCACTGGGTTAATTAGGTAAAGGGTATAAAATGAGATTCATCTGCTTACCCCAAAAAGTTTCTGTATGAATTAAAACAGATAATGAGCAGAGTGTCTAGCTCAAAGGTACTGAAGAGGAATGACCGGGGAGCCAAAACCCTCTTTTGTCATCGGCTCTCGTAGACTATTCCTGAAATGTACTTGATCAGTCGCCAAAAAAGGAAGCAGGTACCACCAACTAAACCAAAACTGACATTAATGATTGAATTCGTTGGTGTCATTGCATTTGTTTTTCACAAATTAAGACTCAGCTTACTGCGTGTTGCCGAGAGGGTCATGTCTATGGTCTATTGGGCGGAATTTCTTCTCACCTTATTTCACGGGAAAATGTCACGGGAAACTCTTTTGGTCCCAAATCCTGATTCTGTTCATTCACTTATTATTTAATTCACTTATCCAAAACAAAAATAAGAAATGAAAAAACAAAACCCCTGAAGATTCCATTTAAGAGACTACTTAGCAGTAATTGTTACTGTAGTTTAATTGTTAATTTCAGCTCTGTAAAATTTTGAGATCTTGCTGAGGATGATTAATAATTCACACACCCCACTTTGATGAAATGCCTAAAAGCACATTCAACGATGTCTGAAATCTAGATTACCGCGTGAACAAAGAACTCCACCTTGCCCGGAGAGAAAACCACTCACTCCCAACAGTCCATTTGCTTTATGGTAGCCAGAGTGAAAATGCAAATATGATCATGTCATTTTGCAGCTTAAAAATCTTTAACAACTCCCAAATTCTCTTGGGATGAAGACTGAAATCCTTAATAGAGAATTTACACACCATGACTCTGGACCAGCCTCCTGCCTGGCTCCCTGTACCCTCCCCTTCATCCTAACCCATGTCCCAGCTACGCTGCCCCTCACATGGTTCCCTGAACTTGCCAAGCTCCTTGTTGGCCATCACCAGCGACAAATACGTGCATTACCTGCAACAACAATCATGTGGGGTGCCTTCAAACACACAGCCTTTAAATATTTGTTCAATATGTATCTAGTGAGAATGCAGTGAACCTAATTTTCCAGTAATAAAAACTATTCACACAAACGGATTTAATATACATTTTATTTGCAGAGGAGAAGCATAATCAATATTTTGGGGGGGAAAGGGTAATTTTCGGTTATTCTCTAGTTTTGTTTTTTTATCTCTTTCTTTTGTCAATTCTGAAACGACACAATTTCCTAGGGGGTGGGACAGAATCTTAAAAGCGTTTCACATTTATATCACAAAGACTGTCCCTTTTTTCTACACCCGTGTTCTGTGATTTGGGGGCTTCAGATGACCGCAGCTGCCACCAGCTTCAGATACAGTTACACTTACATAAGTGCACGCTGAGGACACTCAAGAGAAACAAACCAGTGAAGGTTTGGCTTTATTGTGCACACAACAATCCTCTCAGCTTCAGGAAGGTAAGAAGCCCATGGAGAAACCTCAGAGAGTAGGTGCTGGCAATGCTGTAGCCCTCCTGTAGTTTGGTGGGCTGGAGAGCTGTCCAGCTGGTCTACCCCCTAATCTGGCACTGCCTTTACTAGGAAGACATTTTCCACCTCACCTTCTGGATAACTTCTTAGTAGTTTCCAGGTCAAGGACTAAATATCACCTCCTCCAAAAACTATGTCGCTGGCCCTAGAGACCAGGTCAGGTCACTGGGTGACTGTATTTCAATGGTTCTGCATTATTTTTACATTTCCACATCTCTGAAATTAGATGTGGCTTTCTAACAGAGGGGCCTTCCAACCTCCTTAGTCAGCTTCCGGCAGGCATCCTGATGTGGCTGTCATTCTGGCACATGTGTGCACGTAGGTGTTCACCCTGGTCACATGAATGCACAACCAAAGCCCCTTGCCTTTTCCGACAAACCATTTAAGGACAATCTGAGCAGAGAATACAAGTCTTAGTTGATGTCTGAAAATCTTCCACTAACACCTCTTGGTAAGATCAAGAAAGCATCAGCACCTAAACACTGAGAATCAGGTCAGCTGCTGGGAAGAAAATTCCAGACAACAGCACAGCACTCTTAAGAAATGCCATTCCCTAACTTACCAGATGGTCAGAGAATAACAATGTATAGAAAATATGCACATTGGTGATGCTCAGTCAGGAAGTGATCCCAAAAGTCCAACTCTCAATTTGAAAAAGTTTTAGGAATGCCTTATTTAATTTATATTTTCCTTTTTAAGTATGCATGAGAGTCAGAGATGACTATTAATTTTGTTAATGTTTATTTTTGAGAGCTACAGAGCATGAGTTGGGGAGGAGCAAAGAGAGAGGGAAACAGAGAGGGAGCCAAAGCAGGCTCCAGGCTCTGAGCTGTCAACACAGAGCCCGATGCAGGGCTCGAACTCACAAACCGCGAGACCACGACCTGAGCCGAAGTCGGATGCTTAACCGATTGAGCCACCCAGGTGCTCTAAGAGTCATATATGATTTTTTAAAAAACTATGTTGAAGTAATTCTAAATTGAGCTCTATTAGTAAGTGTGAAACAAAGTGAATTGAAAGCATAGGGCTTTCATTTCTTATAAATAAGCCAGCATAAGGCCATAATCTCATTAGCAGACTTTTATCTTTCCTAGCAGATTATAAAAGAGTGACATGACTTATAAGCAAGCAACTTTTATGAAATAAGGTGTATGTTTGTGTCGTTGCCTGGGATTTTCACTCACTGCATTTATTACAACTGTAGTTCTACTGATTAATTACTTGTTTCACTTCTATCTCCCCAACTGGTCTATCAGTACAGACTGATGCCCAGAATAAAGTACACTTACGCCAATTATTTTAGAGTGAATGAAATATGCTTACATTTTTGTTCCCAGGGGCACAAATGTCACCCAGAATCTTATTCATCCATTCGTCGACTTCCAGGACTAGACGGCTGCAGGCTAAATCTGAGCCGCAAATGTACATTGCTTGATGGAGTACAGTCTTTCTAAAAAAAATTTTTCAATAAAACTGAACGCCTCTAGGTGGGGCATGTGGTCTCCAATTCACTGTCCCTATCACTTCTATCCATTTACATCTATATATCTACCTGCCCCTTGAAAGCCTCTGAGTTTGTGATGCATATTCTGTGCTTGATATTAACACATGATAAATGCATCCTTCGTATGATCAGAGGGATAGTTACTGATTTGTGGAAAAAAGCCTCAACCCAGGCCACAAGTGTACCCATGAAAACACTCGCTGTTGGAAAAAATTTTAGATTGTCAGATGCAGCAGCAGGTGGCCAAATGTTTGCACAAATAATTCACCACTGGTACTTTTCCACTTGGGCCGAAGACACGTTGGCACTGAGGCTTTGTGCCGTCCACAGGTGGCAGTGGTCCTTCACTACTGCAAACACCCAAAATGCCAACCTTGCTTCTGAGCCTTGCCATCCTGGGCCTCTGGAGAGGATATCTGTAGAGTTCCAGGGCACTTTGTCTGACTTTATCCCTCCACCTCTGAGATGTTGGTGACTAAGAGCAGTATTTATGCAGGGAAGGAACTTGGCCCCCTAGGGCTCAGACAATGCGTTTATGTTGCTGAAACATGAATGTCGATTTGCAATGGAAAAGGTATTCTTACATGGTTTAAACCAAGTACCGTTTGGGGCACCTGGATGGCTGAGCTGGTTAGGCATCTTACTCTTGGTTTTCGATCAGGTCATGATCTCATAGTTTAGGAATTCGAGCCCCACATTGGGCTCTGCACTGACAGTGAGGAGTTTGCTTGGGATTCTTTCTTTGTCCCTCTCTGTCTGTACTCCTCCCCTGCTCTCTCTCAGTCTCTCTTGCTCAAGAATAAATAAATAAAAACCTCAAAAAATTTTAAAGAAACAAGTATGTTTTCCAGTCTTGCCCCTCAGATTAGAGAACAGGACAGAAACAGTGATTTTGCTGTGACCTTCATCCCCTACTAGTCTCAACCTTCTTTTGTTATCCCCTAATGCATTAGTATGTCTCCAATGTGACTCGTCAGTATAATCGATTATAAAAATTAAGACCTTTCAGAAAACATTACACACGGTCTTATCTGTTTTGCATTTTAACACCATTCCATGTAGGCACAGACACAAGGGAAAACTCAGTTTTAAGGAGGTTGAAATTAAGCAGTATTTTAGCTCTAGCCAATTTTTCCAGGTAGCATCTGACAGATGGAAACTCTGAAAACAAGGCTTCTGTGCTGTGTCTTTCTTCTATTTGAATTTTGGCCAAATGTGTTCAATTTATAACTCAGTTACAAAAACATGTGGTTTTCCTAAGAGCAGTGCCACAAGCGTAAATATTGCTTAATAACACATGACAAAATGTTAAATGCTTCTGTTAGAGACCATGGTGTTACCTATAGCAAGGTAACTGATTGACTACCCCAGAGTAAGTCACAGCAGGTAATTTTCAATGGACTGACTACCCCAGAGAAAAATCAGTCCCACCGTACACATGATGATTAGTGATGGTAATTGTTGGGGGTGGTTCAAATAAAAGAATTTTCTTCATATGAGGAAAAAAATGTGGTTATAAAAGCAATATTGCCATGCACAGGATCAGCATCTCATTCGTTTTCGTGATGTGGCATTAAGAAATTCTCAAGTATAGTCTTTTTAAAAGTATATACTGTTGAATAAATGGAACCTGTTTTAAACAGGCCACTTGAGTTGAAAAATCTTTTGCAAAACTGTTTTCGTACTTTTAAAATCGGGAAAAGCATGCTAAAGACAAATGGTCCCATTTAGACCTTAAAAAAAAAAGAAGAAGTCGATAAGTAGCAAATATTAGCAATCTTATTTTTCTCTACTGAGAGATTTATTTCTCCTTCCTACTCGTTCAGACGTAAAACAACCAGTGTGTGGCTTTTCTTGCTCTGGCAGGGTTAGCTTCCCTAGTACAGCTGTGTACATCTGGTGTTGAGTCTCCACTCAGACACAGCTCCCCAGAATTGTTACATCATCTCTGTGCTCTGCAGGGATAAGCCCCTGTTGGTAATGCGCTCTCTGGAGTTGTTTCTTCAACTGAGTCCTACACCTAACCTAATCTCTGTCCAATGCTAACAGAGTACCAGTTTGTTGATCTTCCATAGACTCAAAAATGAGTCTATCCTCAGTATTATAAGAAGAAAATATTGGACATGAGGAATAACACAACACCAGGCAGGTGTTGGAAACCATCGCATTGGTGTTGGTAGATTTGGGCGTTGGAACCAGTTGCAACACCCATGACTTTATACTTCATCGAGAGGCTCACCAGAAGCTTAAGGAATCAGCATTCCTCAATTGAGGTCTCAGCATTCAAATGAGGAATGCTGATTTCTCAAGCTTTTTGGGGACAGATCTTAGACCCAGCCCATTGTCTTTCCCTTGGGGCTTCCAGCTGAGCCAACAAGAACTGCTGAACCTAGAAAACACTTTTCAGTGCAAACGCATCATGTCATTCAAAAGCAACATCCAAGTATCCAAGTCACTAACAGGGATAGAAATTAGCAGCGATTAAGTTCCCATTATGAGCCAGGCACCCTCCACGCAGTATCTCAGTAGAAGCTTAGAAACAGTGTGACGGAATTTTATTAGTCCTTCTTCACAGGTGATACAACTGAGATTCAGAGAGATCAGAGGTTGGCTCCTCTTCTGTTTTATTGCCCCTAAAATAATTTTTAAAAATGCCTGCTTTAAAAGGGCAGTTCTAGTGCCTATGAAATCTATTCCCTCCATTCTTCTATGAAGGATCTTGGGGGTGGGGAAGGAACTTGATATCAATTGTGGCTTTGGATGTGACATTTACTTTCATAATAAATAATATTTTCACTGAGTTCAATGATAGGCATCTTTGATTTTAATAGAAAAAGATGTTCTTTTTATGATTGATTTCAGCACTAGTAACACAGGTTCCATAGACTCAGTTTCTGGATGCACAGATAATCACAGATATTTAAGAGCAAGTCTACACTT
Source organism: Neofelis nebulosa (assembly GCF_028018385.1). NCBI lineage: Eukaryota > Metazoa > Chordata > Mammalia > Carnivora > Felidae > Neofelis > Neofelis nebulosa. The sequence goes on along the minus strand of NC_080793.1, from coordinate 85,658,365 downwards.
GTCAATGCATTCCATGTGTTTCTGGGATCACTTTATCTTGGCCAGTGTCTGTAGCAAATAAAGAAGGGTATGAATTTTCTCCAGAGACTTCTCAGGATATACAGCGCTGTGGCACGATCTGAGGTTCTTTCAGTTTCCACATCCCAGACGATCAATGTAGAATTACAAAGAGATGGGAAGAAGAACCAGAGAACTACAAAGAGTATACGCTTTTCTGCTGAGAGGTCTGGATGACCGCCATGTCCAAGGTTCATGTCTGCTGAGTATAAAACAAGTCACCTGACTTTCAAAGAGAATTTCAGAGTGACAGCTTTTGAGGGGATTAGCACATATGTCAGTCTCAGATACAGGCATTAAGCCCCAAATCTTCTGACTTGTAGAGTATTTTCCATTTGTCTTGTGGCTGGGTATCAGAAGTGTAATCTTCCTTATTCTGTTTGAACAAAAGATTCCAACTGCTAAAGCCGTACCCAGTCCAGTGTCATCCCCTTCCTCCCTTTAGTCAGGAAACATAGTGGGGCACCTGGGTGGCACAGTTGGTTCAGCGTCTAACTTCAGCTCAGTTCATGAGTTCAAGCCCCACATCTGTCTCTCTGCTGTCAGCACAGAGCCAACTTCGATCCTCTGTCCCCCTCTCTCTCTGCCCCTCCCAGCTGGTGCTGTCTCAAAACTAAATAAAAATGCTGAGAGAAAGAAAGAACGAAGGAAGGAAGGAAGGAAGGAAGGAAGGAAGGAAGGAAGGAAGGAAGGAAGGAAAGAAAGAAAGAAAAAGAAAGAAAGAAAGAAAGAAAGAAAGAAAGAAAGAAAGAAAGAAAGAAAAGAAAAGAAAAGAAAAGAAAAGAAAAGAAAAGAAAAGAAAAGAAAGAGGGAGGGAGGGAGGGAGGGAGGGAGGGAGGGAGGAAGGAGCGAGCCTTGGAAACACCCAAATATTAAATGAACCACTCATGGGTAGCCCTGTGCAAAGTACAAAGAAAATTAACCCGAGTGGCACCTGCCTTCTGAGGTCTAGAGATTTCTCTCCATCAGGAATTGACTTTTCTGAATTAAAAAAAAAAAAATAGATGAATTTGACAAATACTGTGTAAAGGTTTCAGACTGATGATTTTTTTCATTTTTAGAACTCTATCAGAAAATAAGACAATGTAATTATCACCCACAAAATCTCATTCCAGTCATATTCCTCTATGGAATATTCCCAGGCTTACAGTCATCATTTCGATTTTCCTTATTCCTTTTGTGGAAGAAAAGCGTTTTAAAAATTTATTTCCACTAGTAATATTTTCCTTGAGACTACCTAGCTATTTTACAGATATATTTGTTGTTGCAAAGACAGTCAATAGAAGCTAAAAGTAAGCTACACTCTAGAATGCTCAGAAGCTAGGTTCAGATTGATTTCCATTTGTTTTTGATGTAGACAAACTAATTAAATATTTTTATCAAGAGTCGCTGTTTCGCTGAGGCTATGATCTAAGACTTTCCATGACCACAAACATGTCAAGTTACCTGGTGCACTAAAAAGAGCCCCAGGGCCTGAAAAGGGAGACCTGAGTCCACACCCCACTTTTAGAATGACGTTGTATCAGATGATATTTCAGAAGTTACCATCCCTCTAAGCTCTGCTTCCCTGTGTACGATGAAGCTGAAAAACTCAGTGATCTCTAGGGTCCCTTCAGGATTTAACCTATCTGTTTTAATGCATGAAGCATACCTTTAAAATATTACAACATAAAGAGCCAATTTTAACATGTTTTTTAAAACTCAGGATATTCCTCAATAAATATATCTCAATTATAAGTAAAGAAAAATGAGGAACTAAGTGAGAGAAAGGGAGATACAACTATCTTCCACACTCTGGGAGCTCCTCTAAAAATCCACAACTATGGAAAAAAGCCAACATTTCCGTGTCACCTCCAGCAAATGCCACAGGGAGGCATAGGTCGGGCTACCTAAACTCTCTCACCAGCAGTGCCAAACTGACAGGAGGGCTGTCCACACATCTGTGCTCCCGGAGTCTTTTCCAGACCAGGCGATGAGACATCCATGTAACTGAGCAGCTGGACAGCACATCCCTGGCCCCTGTCCTACAGGGATTACCATTAAATGGTGAATCTGGGGACACACTATTCCTCTTCCAAATTCAGAGTTTGGTTACCCATAATCCTCTTTGGACACAGACTGGGAGAAACCCATGTAGTAAACAGCACACACCTGTCGCAGTGTTTTGAAATGTAACCCAACCAAGTTAACTGTCAACACTGGCAGGGAGAGAGAGGAGGGGAGCTGGAAATAGTTGGAGGAGGAACATGTTTTATCCCAAAGGCTCCAACAACTTAAAAAAAAAAAGAAAAGAAAAGCTCTTTTGTTAATTTTTAAGATGTTGCCTGCTAACAAACTTGAACGTTTCACTATCTGGTAAGCATTTAAGAAGTATGACCTCAGTGAAGCTATCTGACCAACTGAGGTAAACTGGCTATTCTTTCCAGAAAATTAGATTTCAGGGAAGTCAAGACCAATTTCAGCTGCTATTTTATCAACAACCCAGTTTCATCTCTGTCTCAAGTTCAACGTGCCATGTTAAGTTATGTCCCAAATCAGAGATACTGGGATTCGGGTGACTGAACAAAAGGAAAGGTGGAGGCAAGGGTACCCTGCTCAACTCTCATCCCAGGGTGAGTCTCCGGCTTTGATGGCAACGCAACAACTATTTCTCTAGAGGCTCTGGTGCACAATCATCCAAGAATTTTAGTGTGTGTTTTGGCCCTGGGGAAATACAGATGAAACAACACAGTCCTTCAGAATGCCCAGACACACAGGCAAAGACACTCTAGAAGCGGCGACTGCCAAGGAAGAGGTGTGTACCAGGTACACAGGGGCAGAGCCTCTCCATCGGCCTGGTGGGATCAGAGAAAACTTCACAAAGAAAATCCTGTGTGAGGGCACATCAGGAGGATGAGTAGATGTGTACCTGCTGGACTGTTCCGGAGACATGAAGAGTGGCAGCGAAGTCTTAGGACAGGGTATGAGCGGAGACACAGAGTTATCAGAGAGCTTAGTTATATTCTTAGAGCATAAAGTTCAGGAAATGCGGGCAGCTCCTTATGATAATAAATAGGTAGACAGGAGCCAGATTATGCTCTAGAATTCAGACCTTTGCTGATGGAAGGGCTCCACATCTTCCCAGCATTTGTTTTAAATAACAGTACCAGGACCACCTTTTAAACAGAATGAGGGATGTGAACTGAACCCTGAGGCTCAGAGGTGTATATTCAGGGAAGAAAAGGGAGGGGATGGGAAATAGCCTGGAAGTTCCAAAAACAAAGTTCACACTTCACAATTCAATTCGCTCTCTCTCTGTGATTCCCCTCAAACTGAAGGACCTCACTCTCCCTCATATGTATCGCATATCTGACTCAATCATTTCAGGGCACTGAACTGGATGGAGGAAGTTATCTTGCAAAGTTTAAAATGGCATGGACTCAATTTCTTTTACCTAGTCCAAGTATTTCAATGGAGTCCTGCTACTAGAGATGATTTTTCACAGCAAGCAAGGGAGCATAAGCAGGCCAGTGACAAACGAACAGGAAAGCACAGCACATACAGTGTCACAAACTCATTGAGCCACACTCACTTAACACACTGTTGCTGTTATATTCATCATTATGTAATAGGAATTATAGGAAGCATCCTCACAATCTCACAAAGAATGAATCCGGTCCAAGATATAATGGATCCAGCAGTGACTCATTCGAGTATTTGTTATCCAAAACGGGAAAACTTATAATAAAATTTGAGGGATTATTAATGAGTATACTCAGTATTCTAAGAGGCCAGAAACCTAGTGCATACAAAATCCTGACTTTTACACCTACTTAATATCCAACTTTGAACAGGTCATACGATCTCCTCAAAGTCTTTTGTCTTCTACTTAAATTGACGTTCAGATTTATCATTAAGTACTCAGGAAAATGATTACCTTATTACCTTTAATGGCTAAAAATGAGAAAAGGAGGAAAAATCATGTAACTGAATGAGACCCTTTTTTACCCACTACTTCACTGTAAACATACATGTACGTACATATGTACACACACACACACACACACACACACACACAAGAACAAGTCACAACAGGGGACTAAAATTCCAACTCAAGGCAACAAAGAAATGGCAATAAACTAAAGCTACAAATGAGAAAATTCTGTGAAGAATAGAGATCAAACATGCCTAAGCATTGTAGACATCTGCCCTATAAGGTCAAGATGGGGTACTTCATGGGGTTACAGCCTATAGAAAAGGGAGGAAAAAGATAAACCCTCAAAACCAGGAACCGGGAGTACCCTGCTCCAGCTAATATCCCAGAAAGGTGATATTCCTGCAGGGTAAGTACTCAAATCTAATAAGTCAGAT